>NC_081562.1:141374296-141528517 GCF_022355385.1 Mustela nigripes
TAGCTGAAGCAGTCTCAGCTTGCTACTTCTCCGCCATCTTGACTCCTCCCCCATTCAAATTCTTCTTAACATAAAGACAGCATTTACCTTTCCTCGAACAATTTTTTAAGGTGCAGCTAAATTAAAAGTACATCCTTTATAAAACATGAACGTAAAACTACAACAATAAGACATAAAAAAAGCTCTGTATTTAATTCTATACCTTAGAGGGTAATTATTCATATAAAGATACTATTTCCCAAATATCAGGCACCTGAATATCTGTACTCTTATTTCATTAAAATTTACTGTAAATCACATTTAGAAGTAAGTCAATCAGAGAAAGATAGGTATATGATTTCACTTGTAAAACTCATGGAGCGTAAGAAACAGGGCAGAGGACCATAGGGAAAGGGAAGGAAAACAGAATGGGAAGACATCAAAGAGGGAGAAAAACCATGAGAGACTCTAACTATGGGAAAAAAACTGAGGGTTGCTGGAGAGGAGGTGGGTGATGGGCGTTAATAAGGGTACTTGATGTGATGAGCCTTGGGTGTTAGAAGAAACTGATAAATTATTGAACACTTCATCAGAAACTTCAAAAAAAAATCAAATTTAGGCAATCTACATTTATAAATGAGATTATTCCAAGCAGAAAAGGCATGGGCTTAATGAGCTGGTATACAATAAAAGAAAGTAAAGTAACTAGTGTACCCACTTACGTATTACCTTGCATACCATACATGGTACACACCTCACATTTGGAAAAACATTGCCTGAGGCAAATCCAAGATAAGATTTTTAAAAGAGCATATCCATGTAATAATCAAATGCTATTTCCACAAAATTAGTTTAAAATATGTTTGTACATGTGAACAAACCGATGTTTTGTGAGAATTAACTATAGTCTAAATATTATCTAACTATACTCTATAGAGAATTTCATACATTATTATACACTATTACCTATTTATATGAAGAAGATCTTCTGATAATTACCAATAAAACCACACAAGACTACCAGTAAAATTAGGGGAGCCCTGGTGGCTCAGTCAGTTAAGCATTTGCCTTCATCACAGGTCATGATCTCAGGGTCCTGGGATAGAGCCCAGCATCAGGCTCCTTGCTCGGCAGGGAGCCTGCTTCTCCCTCTCCCTCTGCCTGCTGCTTCCCTACTTGTGCACTTTCTCTCTCTGTGTCACGTAAGTAAATAAAAATATTAAAAAAAAAAAACAACTACCACACAACACTGGAAAAACTGCAACGTTTCTAAATAAAGGTGACTAAAAAATAAATGATTTCTGACTTACAAATTTCTTGAAATGGACCTTCTTATTCTTAAAAAGTGCTTAATTATAAGATTAGATCATTACAAACACTAAATTTATTTATTTTTTTTAAAGATTTTTTTATTTATTTATTTGACAGACAGAGATCACAAGTAGGCAGAGAGGCAGGCAGAGAGAGAGAGAGAGAGAGAGAAGCAGGCTTCCTGCGGAGCAGGGAGCCCGATGCGGGGCTTGATCCCAGGACCCTGAGATCATGACCCGAGCCGAAGGCAGCAGCCCAAACCACTGAGCCACCCAGGCGCCCCAAACACTAAATTTATTTTTGCAAAAGTACTTCACTTTTCTGTGTAAACCTCCCATGAACAGCCAACAGAATTCTTCAGGCAAGTGTCCTAGAATTTGAGTATTCTAAGTCCCTGGATTCCTAATATAAACTCACTCAGCCCTATATTTTCTCTCCTTCAGAGAGTATTTGAATAGCAGCTCTTCCGGATCTCTGACGATAATTCTGGCCCCGAGGTCTCTTCACCACTCTCTTTCTCAGATAAAGTTCAAGTAATGATTGTATCCAAGTTGATTATCAATCAAAGATACTAAGTTTGGGTTTGGTATTAAGGTCATTAACTATTTCCTATTTGATCTAGCATTCAAATAAGAAACATGAAAAGAAAAGTCTGGGAATATAACGTTAACTGTCATCCTTGTTTACCTTTAGGGAGCAATTTAAAAGTCTACCAGTCTAAAATGAAGTAAGCCCAATGCATCAAAATGTGAAGACTCTTGCCTACTTCTCCAGCAAAAGACATTTGCCCAGGTTCTAAACTTAATCAATTTTTGATAAAAACAGATAATGAATTCTATTCACAGGAGCATGGCTGGATAACAGGAGTTGGCATCCCTGTAAATTAAGATGAAACACGCAGAGAAGAAAGAGCTTTCACTTACTTGCACGAAGGACGGAAGGTGTGACCTCAATTTCACTTGTTGCTTGATAAGGCTGAAAGGCTGAAACATTGTTGGTGCCAAGTTCACTGCCAAATATCTCCGGGCTCTGGGTACCCGTGGAGCTGGCACTGGTGCCATCACCTCCATGATGTGGATCCTGCTCATCAAACACAGCTACCAGCTAGAAACGAAAGGTAAATCTGCATTTACAAACAATAGGTGAATCACTGAACTCTCTACCTCTGTACTTAATACACATTATATGTTAGTTAGTTGAATCTAAATAAAATTAAAGTAAAATAAAACTGCTACCAAAGTTACACCACATTTGACATAAATCTACAGAGGAAAAAAACTGACATTTAAGCACCCAGGAATATTATGTTCTAGGAAGCAAAGCTTCAAAGACCTAATCTTGCCCCCAAGCTTTGATGCTTTACTTTTATATTTCTAAGTTGTACATTTAAATCCAAAATTCTATTGGTAAAAAATAATAAATTGGTTTTATATCACAGAACATTAAGAGAGATGGGGCAGATATAAATCTTTTTGTAAATAATACATTAAGTGGAAGAGAAAATGCATTTCTATATATAATGCATATATGTGATCTGTAGTACTACATATTTAGCAAAACACACAAGGTACCTTTCACATAGGAGGAAGGAGTATTTAAAACTACACATATGTCTGCCCATTTGTGCATAAGAAGGATAAAAGATAAGGTTGTCTCCTAGCTGTTGGTAAGAATGGAATGAAAGAAAAAAAAATGGGAGCAATGAGGCTGGTGGGGAGGAAAAGACTTAAGAACTTTGGAAAACTATTTTCACCATTCAATGTAAGACTAGAGACCAAAAAACAAACAAACAAACAAAAAACCTGTCATATAAATTTGTTTCTCACAAGCGTATGGTTTAGAAATCCTCACACCACGACACACACACATACCAGGAATGAATGAAAAAGAAAAATATCTTGGATAATGAGAGTCAAAATTCTCCCTGTCAGAAAGAGAAGTTACAAATAAAGAAATAAACTCTGTGATATCAGATTAAAATCAGAGGCGTCAATATGAATATGCGGTTGGTTGTTTTTTGTTTTTGTTTTTGTTTTTTTAATGAATGGGTAGGTAGGCAGACAGACAGGAACGAAAGTCAATGCGTGTGTGGTTCTTAGCTCCCCCCACTGAGTGGTCCTAGAAGCAACCACACACAGTATGAAGGAACATAAGCACCTGGATCTTGGTTTCTGTTACCATTTTCCAACGAATGAACTAGGGCTCCTTAAAAAAAAAAAAAAAAGTTAATTCCAGGGTTGGGGCAGAGAAAATACATGATGGGCCTGGAACACCCTTGATGCCAAAAAGGAAAGAGTACTCAAAAGTGAAAGAGGCACATCAAAGGGAATCAGTGTTGACCAAAGGAGCTCTCAATGGCCAAAGCTGGGACAATTCATAAACAAGTCAATAATGACACAATGGGATTTTAACCCCAAAACAAACAAACTAAATATCTGTAAGTCCATAATGATACAAGTAAATAGTTAAAGAAATAATCAATGGTAGAAATGGACAGCTCTTCCATACTGTAGCATTCCAATTAATAAAAAGAGAAGAAATGATGGAAACAGAAGTCATCACAGGCCATCATGACAGTTAGAACTGCCGCAGGTGAGATCACCAATGGAAGCGGAAATCACTGAGTGAGAATATCACGAGAAACAGGATACTAGCAAATCTCCAAGTATCTCCCCACACAATACCTTTTCATTAAAAAGAGAAAAATAGTATCTTTGCAGGGGAGAAACTTGGCAGAAAACACTTTACCAAGGTTAACATCACCCGTAATGAGTCATAACACCCTCAGATAAAATGCACGGAGAAGGACATAAAATTACTTCAGTGGTATTCCTGCTAAAAATGTGTATCTTTGATCTAATCATGAGAAAACATCAGATAAATCCAAGTTGAGGGGCAATCTATAAAATAACTCACTCTTTAAAAATATTAAAGTGATGAAAGCAAAAGAAAGGCTGATGAAGTCGTGTAAATTGGAAGAGACAGAGGAGAAACGAGAACGACATGCAGCGTGAGGTCCTTGCCTGGATCCTGGGCTAGAAAAAGGACATCAGTAGAAAGGAGGCAACATTCAAAAGATTGCGGTAGATTAGTTAACAGTATTGACTCAATGTTACTAGTTCTTCTATGTTTGATAACTGTGCTACAGCTGTATGAGATTTTACATTAGGGATGGATGAAGAATATATGCAACTATTTTTGCAACTTTTCTCAAGTATAAAATTATTTCAAAATTATACTTTCATAATATAGCATTACAAAAGGCCATGAAAATTAAGATGCAATCTATTTATTCCAATAACTAAACAGTGGAAGCACTTTAAAATCTCAGAGTAATAAAGTGCTAAGGGCCAGCACCACCTTGATCATTCACCCTACAACCCTATGCCTGGTAAACTAAGCGTGGCATTCCAAGGAAGGTAGAACCATGACTAACCCTAACATTCCTACCTACCTCCAATTCAAGCTTCTCCAAGCTTGAGTCCTATCAGTTAAAGGATGCTCTGATAAATTTACAGAACATGAGAAGCACTTATAATTACAATTCTCATTTCATAGTTGGTTTTGTCATTTTGAACAAATGCTATTTTCACAAGTGTGTGTGTGGGGGGGGCAATCAATTCGTAAGACAAAAACAAAAACCATCATAAGGTCATAGAGACATGTAGACAAACAGGAAGCTCAGAACCCTGCTGTGGCATCATCTATAATTAGCTGATTAAACAACGTGGAAGGAGGTTAAGTGGTAAGGAGAAATTAACGTAGGATGGATAGCTGGGCCACTCAACCTTATAATAAGCAACATAAGTGGGATAAGAAATCCCCAGCAGTTATAAATAACAGAAAGGTGTTTGTATGTATACACTGAAGTTCCCATAAACAGAAAAAAAATCAGTCTGTTTATCTGACATCGACTGGCAAGAATCTCCCGGAATTCATAACACAGACATTCTGCTAGACAAGGGGTCAGTAAACCTCTGGAAGTTCCAACTAGTAAGTATTTTTGGAGCTGTGCAATCCATGCAGCCTCTGTCACAACTATTCTACTCGGCCACTATGGCACAAAAACAGCCGCTGGCGATACACAAATAAATACCACAACGAGGTTTAAATAAAACTTTATTTACAAAGCAGGGGATGGACCAAATTTGGCCCATAGGCCATAGTTTGATAATCCGGCTATAGAATGCTCATCCACCCAGTAACATCCAATTTACAATCTTCAACTTGGGAAATAAAATGAAGAGTCAAGGCACCTTGGTAACCCTGATAAATACCAATATCCATTTCAAGCTCTTCACTGAGATTTTGAATTTCCCTACTTGATTTTAATATTATCAAACTTCTCACAAGGTATGCAGCCTAATATGGATTTTGAAGATATTAAGTTCTGACATTTGGTCTTTAATTGGAAGAAAATGAAAGGCAAATTTTGTTATTAACTTTTTACAATGGTGTGTTCTCTCAAGAATCAAGTCCTTTCTGCAAACTGAAAATGGAGACTGCAAATTACAGAGATCGTGTCTTTAAATGCCACACATGGAAGAACTTATACATGTATATTAGTTTCAATAATTATCTCCAGCATTTTTAGAAAACACAAGTATGAAATCTGGACTGTGTCATGAACAAATGCTGTTTGAATTTCAGTGGCAGAATCACAGTTGGTGATTTGCAATATGCCAATAACAATTTCCACAGCTTTCTTTTAAACCAAAATTTAACTGCCAGGTGCAGATATGAAGTAATTTTGTGTTAAATTGGGAAGGGTATATAATTTTAGAAAATCTACTCTACAAGAATGCATATAGTAGCACAGCAAAAGAAAACGAAACCTTCACAAAAACATCACATATTAAAAATCTCTATCATGCCCTTCAAAAAAATAAAGGAAATGTCTGCTTTTAAAATTTGTGAAACGTGACTCATATCCATGCTTTAACAGATGGAATCTTCACTGCTGTCCGTGAAGCAGATCATTTCTGAAAGTTCATTTTTACTTTCAATAGTTATGACTTAATCTCTCTTCTGATTCATTTATCCATCAAATCTCCATGAAAACAGATATGTTGAATTTAGGGTAACACCCACAATTTAAGATAAACCCACATTCTCACCTACCTCGGGAGAAATCATTTTAACTTTCTGAGATATCAGAACCCTCCGAACTGCTTTTATTTTCTTTTCCAAGTTATTTTTAAAACATTACATGCAAACACTTACAAACCACTGGGATAGAGGGTAGCCCTTTTAATGGTTAAAATTATGTGCTTAAAGCCCAGAACTGTGTGTAGCAAAGTGTCTAAGAGCCCAAGATTCAGAATCAAACAGATCTCCAATCAAAAATAGCTCTGATCTTACTTCATGGATGGGTGTTGGTAAATCCACTGGCCTCTCTACCATCTCTTAGCCTTACAGTCCTCATCACAAAAAAAGAGGATGATGGCTGTGGTGGGCAGAATAATGCTCCTTGTTGTCTATTCCCCAAACCGCTGGAACCGGTGGTGTTAACCTTCATGGCAAAAGGGACTTTACACTATGATTCAGATTAAAGACCTTAAACTACAGAGATTATCTCAGATTACCCTGGGGAGGAGGACATCTGATCATCCAAATCTGGAAAAGTAGAGAACATTTCCCAGCTGCAGTCAGAGAGAAATGTGACAATGGTTAGAGAGATATTATGTTGCTGGCTTTGAAAATGAAGAAAAGGAAGCCATCAGCTAAGGAACATTAGGCGGCTCTGGAAGGCAAAGAAATGGGTTCTCTCCTAGGACCTCCAGAAAGTATAGACTCTGCTCACACCTTGATTCTGGCCCATTGAGACCCTTGACAGACTTCTACAACAGACTCCATCCCCCCCACCCCCCGGCCTTTCACTCAGGGATATACTTTTTAAAACTTGTCAAAGTACATCAAGTACTTGGGTCCCTGAATTCCTCTTCATTCGTCTCTTGAAAAACAAAAACAAAACAAAACCTTTCATTTATAGTGGTCTCCCATATAGCTCACCTAATAACCAATAGCACATCTATAAAAGGAAAATTACCAGATAGTAGCATGATTATATGGATTAACATAGTATATAATCTACACATATGCAAAGGAATCTAATGAGGTAAATATTTAATAGTGCTATTTCAATGTAGTATATCATGTAGTAAAGAGCAAGACATTCCCATTGCTACCTGCACAACCAAGGAGACCAACACCATAACACACCCCTACCTGTCAACAGTTAAAGGTCATCTGTCCCCTAAGAGCTAATAAACATCCTTTTAAAAAGTCACAGATACCTAAAAAGGTATTATGCATCATCTGGAAATCGCAGTGAAACATATTCAGCTATGCTCCCCAGTTTACACTACAGAGCTGGGATTTCATTCTGCGGTCCCTCAGGATGATACACTCGATCACCCACTGAGCCTTCAGACTAATTAGATTCCCAACTGAAGAGTAATGTTCAGCTAACAGCTCTGAATATGTCATCCACAATCCATAATATGCAAATGCTGCAGCCATAAACTAGCTGACCCACTTGTCAGATACAATGTAAACCCCTCTTCCTCCCATCCCCATCACCAAGAGCCACTGTTTCATTTGTACCTATCCATGAAGTTACGACTATATTACACTACTGTTTAAATGTTAATAAAAAGTAAGACCACAAAGTCAGATAAAGCAAAATAACTCTGAAATTGGCTAATCACATAGAGATAGGCGGACTCCAAACTGGAGAAGGCAGCATTTCTTATGATTTTATCATGAACACATGCAGCTTTCTCTCAAAGAGATGACAGTAGATAAAACTGGGAGAGAAGCAATATGAACCTCAGAATCAAATGTAATGATGTAACAAATATTATACAGACATGGGTGAAGAAACTATTAAATCAATTTGTAAGCTTTCTGATGACTGTTTCTATGCTAATGACATAGAGACAATACTAAATCCTTAGTCATTCTCTGAGCCTTACTTGCAATCATGGTTCATTAAAAACTCATTTAAACAGAGCTACTGTTTTACTGGATGAGTAAGCAGAACAATAGCAGAAGAATATATTTGAACCAGTGATGTTTTGTAATAGTAGTAATACAAGCTATACCAATGAAAACTCACTCACTACAGAAGGAGCATCTCAAACTTGCCGTTGAAAACCCTTAAATGTCACATTCACTAGATTAATTCTGTGCCTCCTCAGCATTTCAAGAATTATATATATTTTGTCTGACCATCACCCCACCCAAAAAAAGACCCAAAGCTTAGCAAGGAACTCTAAAATGACATGAGCACATGGAAAGCTAGCCACCTTTCCTACTGGCTGTGCCTGGAGGCCTTACCCTGCCCTGCTCCATGAGAATGGATCTCAAATCCAGCCCAACTGCAGGCTCCCCAGCTTAAGAGTGGAGAGGGAGCTGTTCCTCATCTATGCTGCCCTCCCCACCTTGTCACTCTGCCAACCCTCCAACAAAACCTACCTAAAAGCAAGTAAAATGTGGAAATATGATTCAACAGCAAGGTATTTCAATCTGCAGACAATTTCATGCTTAACTATTAATATGTGTTACATATTGATTCACAGATAGCTTTTCAGGAATAACACTCAGGCATAGACCCTCAAGAATAACTTCTTCTATGAATGCCATAATCTGGGAATTAGGGATCTAAATTTGAAAAAAAAAAAAGTTTTATTAATCAAAGTCCAACATCATGTAGGAAACAGGCAATAACGAGACAAGCCAAAACCATACACAGGTAGCCTTTCAATGTCTTGCTCTAAACTGTAACCAAAACCCACAGCACCAATCATGATGTTACTTGAACTTTACTCAGACAAAGACATTTGTCCCACAAATGTCCCACACAAAGACATGCCATTGCCACCCTCACTCACAAGTCTGTCACCATGCTCCAATCTCCCTAACTCCTGACCCAAAGGCCCAAGGGTCAGAAGCTGCCATTGGGATTCCTCAGCCCAGAAACACAGCACCATCATTACACTGCAAAAGATCACAGAGTCTTAAAGGCTCCTGCCCTGTCCTCGTGTGCATCTGCATTTCTGCCTCCATTTGGTGAGTCCTCCAAAGCAGGGTTGAGCCCTGTGCTTAGGAAGGTGCCTTTTAGTTTACTTCCTCAGCAAGCCAGGTAAATTAAGCCAGGGCCTGCTCCACTGACCTGAAAACCTTGTCTCAAGATGCCCACAGCACCATCCAACTAGCAAATTACCATGTTTACATCAGAGAAAAGGAGCAGTCCAATGTAAGCCTCCAGCTGCTACCGCATTCTCCTACCAACTTGCTACGTTGGTACCAGGGGGCTTTCAGGCACACAGAAGCAATCAGGCCCAGTCAGTCTCTCATCAAGTAACACCATCTCACAGAACTTAGACAATCACCTCCTTTGCCTAATCAACCCATCACTGACTCCATTGTTGAGCATATGACAAATGACTCATCACTAAAATTTCTTGCCAGTCAAATCTGGTGAACTATATATAGCACTTTATTTTTTTGGCAATCAGTAGTGGAAAACTTCCCATCCTAAAATAGAAATTAGAAGGACTGCTTCCTTACTTCTAAATGTTGCAAATCATGTTTAAAATTAAAAGCACGAGAAAAGAAAACTTGGCTGTGGCTCCAGTCAATCAATCAGTACTAGAAGTAGTGAAGCAGAAAACATCTCAACACAATGTTAGACCTACAGAGGATGCAACAGAGGTAAGCAAATCATCCTCTCTGGCATTTAAAGACAAGATAATATTTCCAACTCAAATAACTAGCCTTGTTTCCAAGGCAACTTGGCATTTGTACAGGGAACTCACTAGGGAGTTAGTAAACCCTTAACTGCTGACTTCACGATTTGAACCAGACCCCCACTGACACCTTAGCTTCCATCTAAGAGCATCATCAGAAAAAACGAGAGTTTAACTGCTACAAAAGAATAAAGGAATTCAGATGACTCTATTAAGACTTTGGGGAGTGGAAGGGGATATAGGAGAAAAAAGTATCCTCAGAAAAGCACCCTGGAAGAAATGTGAGTTATTTTTTAACAGTGATTTCTTTTCCTATGAAGGTGCATAAAAACCTAATACTTCTGTTCACTCCAAGTTCTGAATGAAAGTTCGGTTTATACTGAGGCATAATAAAAAGTCACCATTCCTTCTGACAACCACAAGCCAATATTAGCAAAAGATCAAAGCTCAATAAATTTGTTTTGTAAAATATAAGGATAATGTTACATTACAAAATGCCTTTCAGTTTAATTTGCATGCAAAAAGGATAAGTGTGATTTTTAAATATCCACCCAGAGGCAGAGATGAAAAATTTCAAACATTTTCTGACTCCTTTTTGCTGCATTCATTATTTCAATACCTTCTACAAAGGAGAGATAAAGGTGTCCTTGACATTAGCCTAAATTATCTTCAGTATGCAACACAATGCTGATTAAATTAGGCTCATTTTAATCACCTGGCAGGTTTATTCAGAAAGTAACTAAATAATGAAATTCTTTATAACAACTCTTCATTAGTATAACCTGTCTTAGCAATGTTTTTTTTTTTTTTTAGTGAACACAGAATAAATACTAATTGTGTGTCAATCCTTTCTCCCTCATATTTGACAGGTAAAAGAACGAGCAAGTTAAACATTGTCCCCAATCCACAAATAGCTTTAATACGGAAACTTACTGCAAATCTTTTGAAATCTAGTACCATTTAACGGGTTTAGGTAGCCAAGCCCAAAGAGTTTGGAAACCTTAATTTTGATGAAAATATATTCTGAGGAAAGCCAAAGCCTCTGCCCTTTCAGGTACTTCTCACACACAAGAAACGAGCCCGTCCGTGAAGTGGAACAGTGGCCATGGAGTCCCGGGTGCGCCGGTGTCTGCACTGCATTCCACCCATTCCGTTACCACGAGGCTGCCAATGTTGAACTGGTCTCCCCAAGTGAGTCCAGCTCAGAGAGGATTCACCAGTTGCATGACCAGGGACAGCTCCAACATTCTGGGTCTCAGTACTGGTGCTTTGTTGCACATCTGCCTTAATCCTGACAGATGGCACACAACAGCCCTACAAACAGCAAGTACTCAATAAATGTCAACTATTATTATTATCTGGGAGTTTCAAAAGACTATCAACCTATCAAGAGGTTATCAACAGAGGAAGATGAAGGGCATAGGGATTAAGTTAAATCCTATGAACTTTAATCCTAAAAACTGTGAGGCATCCTTGAAGGCATACTGGTTTAATTTGCATGTATTCTGCAGGTTTCAAGGACTATGAAGAAGGGACTAGAAGGTTAAACACAGCTCCTTAATCCAACAAGGAAGAAGTCATGAGGCCCTAGACCAAAAGAAAAGCTACAGAGTGAAAAGAGATGTAAAGTGTATAAGCATTAAAATGGAGAACTGAGACTTATTTAAAAGGATTTGGTACATGGTTAGGGCTGGTACTATGAAGAAAGGGATCAATCCAAAATGTCTAGGTTTGTGGTTTGGGTGGTTGGGCTGAGAGCAAGCACAAAGAAAAGAAGTTGGGGACCAAAAAATGATACATTGACTTTGAGGTCAAATTATCATATATTAAGTATGATAGAGAACTGGAAATAGGCATCTATCATGCAAAGGGGAGTTCATGGCTAAAGAAATATAACAGAGCCATGTCAGTATGTCGGTGGTAGTTGAAGCCACAAGTTTAGTTAAGGACCCCAGTCTGAAAGTGCAGCAGGTACAAAACTGGGGATCAAAACCGGAATGAAGCTGAGATGGCAGCTTTTTCTTCCTTCCCTCCAACTCTACTTCTGAAGATACTTGAGAAGAACTGATAAAACAATGTTAAGCAAACTCAAGGCAACATGGTTTCATAGAAACTAGTAAAGTAAAAGTATCACGAGTAGGGACGTAGGATTTAAATACTATAAAGGAGGCATATTAAAACATTTTCAGGAAGGTTACATCAATACATAACTTCAACAAATAGGACCTAGTTATTTTACACCAGTACTAAACTAATTTCAATAATAAGGATATTTTAATATTTTAATATATGAATAAACTTAATTTTTAGTTCACTGATATGTGTGTGAATAGACACACAAATATCTGTTCCAGGAGCACTAACAAGATAAATTCATCTTCACAATGGTAGGCTTATCTTCACAGATGAGGATTCCATAAACAATTCTTGATTCTCCTGTGAAAGGGTCTATTTCATTAATTTTCTGCTTCTGCCTAATAGGTGCCCTGACAAATACATGGTGAATTACTATCACTTATTGTATCTATTTTGCAGTCCCTCTGAAAAGTGTAGGCAAGTGAACACAAGTAGCTAATATACTACAAGTCCTCTGGGCACCATTCCCTCACCTCACCCCTGTGCTTATACCCAGAAAATCAAGCTCTTTTCACAGCCCACAAAAAGAGAGAAAGAGATTGTGGCTCGTACCTCAGTTCAAGGAATGATACCAATTACCCACATCATAATCCTCCCACTTCTCAACACTCTATGATCCAGATCTTATTATTCTCTCAAGCCAAAAGTATGCTTAAAAGAGGCTGAGTCTAGGAAATAACACATCAATGCAAAATAAGAGCCAGCTCAAATTCCTGCAGTCCTTGACATCTCTGGCCTCTGGTTTCCACTTTTCCCTGCGGTGGCACAGCTTTCGTTTCTGATTAGATAATTCTACACCTGCTTAGAAGGCTACAGTTCATGACCTCTTTCATTTACATCCTTTCATACCCTATGCCAAGTAAGTGCCAAGAATTGTGTGACATACTGGCTTTAGACCACTTTGTAACTTTAATAAAGGCATAAACCTTCACAGAAAAAAAGCACAGAGGCACTAAATTCTGGACATAGTTTCAGCAGTTTCACAAAGCCCTGCTCTAAGAAAATGTAGAGGGAATTAAGAACACATTTTCTGATATTCAATTAAATATCAATACACATTTCTTAAATTCTTTTACATCACTCTGTTACCACAAAGTCTTTCTATCAGCCAACTATAAATCTCTTCCAAATATCCTCAAATTCTTTTTTACCTTAAAGTATTCCTGTTAGTTTTTCTGCTCTGTCTTCTTATTTTACTATATAAATATTCAATGTTAAAACCTAGAAACCGGGGTGCCTGGGTGGCTCAGTGGGCTAAAGCCTCTGCCTTCAGCTTGGGTCATGATTCCAGGGTCCTGGGATCGAGCCCTGCGAGCCTGCTTCCTCCTTTCTCTCTCTGCCTGCCTCTCTGCCTACTTGTGATCTCTGTCAAATAAATAAAATCATTCATAAAAAAGAAAAAAGAAAAAAACCTAGAAACAATGAATCCCTCTATATCAATTAGAAGAAAAGGAAGAGGCCTAAAACAAAAATCCTATTTACAAATGTGATTATGAAAACAGCATAGCAATAGCAGTTGAGTAATACAAATGGGAGTAGCTAACATTTCTTACCACTCCTGTGTTTAGACCTTTTACACATTATCTTTTTTAATCCTCATAATATAAAGACTACTACCATCATATCCATTTAATACCCAGGGAAACTGGAAACGCAGAGGGCTAAGGTAATTGGCCATGGTCTACCACTACGTCTAAGTGGTAGAACTGTGCACGTGCACTTGAAGTCAATGGCTTTGCCCAGAATAACTGCATGACGCTGTCCAGCATACAACCTCCACCGTGGCCAACAAGCAGAGGGGTCATTCAAGGAAGGCTGAGTCAAGGAAAAGGAGAGCCACAAGTCCTCCTGTAAAGGAGACCTAAAAGAGAAGTGCCAAGAGACACAGTCTACCCAAAGTGTGTCACTTCTCAGATAAACTCAGGCTTCCCTAAACATGTAAACCCAAGAGAATAACAAAATAGCCATTTATGACATTACTTCTCTGTACAAACGCTCAGCTTCAGAAGGCACTCCGCAGGCTGTCATGAGATGGAAAACACCCCAAATTCTATGAGAAACCGCATTTCAATTTCAACCAAGCCTACAAGGTAACTTTCAGAGGATGATTTCCCTAGACAGCAACAACACCAGTGTTCAGAGGTATCGAAATACCAAAGTGGAATGAAAGCTGTGAGAATCTGGAAAGGACTCAGTGTAGGTATACCAGAAGGAAGAGTAGCCATCAAGGATGGGAGAGCTTTTTCCACTGAAGAGTGGCAGAAGAAAGCTAAGAGGGCAGCCCTTGAAGCCTGGGAGCCATTGGTTCAAATACAAACTACCACCAACCACCTGGGTGGCCCTGAGCGAGTTACCTCTCTATGCCTCCATAGGCAGAGAGGCAGAGAGGATAGTAATGCCGGTCTTGTGAAGTCATTAAACCTCATGAGGCTGTCATGAGCAAACCTGAGCTCATATGTGCACACGCTGAGCAAAACAAGCAGCCCAAACCCAATGAGGACACGAACCAGGGGCAGCAGAGTAGTGGGAGTGGTGGGAGTGGAAAGGACTGGCTTCATTAGGATCCCCAGATTCTGTTTATTTTGAAGACAAAGTGCATTACCCAGCAACATACTCAAGGCCTACAATAATATGAAGTTCAGCACAAATATTATTTAACAATTTAGAAAAATGATATATTACTAGCTGCTTTGAACACATTCCTGCATTTCTTCTTTGCAAGTCTTGAGGAAATCTAATGGCATGAGTAGAAACAGGTAAAGATTGGGAGAATGACAAGAAAAAGAACAGTTTCTAATATGGAAACAAAAAATGTGAGGGGCTGGGAAAGGAGCCAGGCAGTTTATCAGAGAATGCTGCCTCAGTACATGCCAAATCCAGAGCCTACAGGACAAAAAAGACTAGCTATTTCCTGTAACAGGGCTACAAAAAGAGCTATGAGACAGTCCATGAAATGAAAGTTTCTCTCAGTATCTTACATGACCAAGGACAGCAATAGCAACAGATATTAGAGAGCAGCAGAGTTAAAGTAAAACCATTTTAAGCACATGACTCTTGATTTCAGCTCTGTTCTTGACCTCAGGGTTATGAGTTCAAGCCCCACACCAGGCTCCACACTGGATGTGAAGCGTACTTTAAAAAGAAAGGAAAAAGAAAAGGAAATTTTAAAAAGCTAATAATCAATTTGCAATGTCTTGAAAATATATTTAGGTTTTAAAAAGCCAAATCTGACCAAAATTAATTCAAAATGCGCAATATTTTCTTGATATTGAAACAAAAATGGTTTTCATTTACAGAAACTAAACCTGCTGGACAATTATCCTGGTTAGGGGTATATTTAAAATTTAAATTTACAAATTTAAATGTTAAATTTTAAATTTTAAACTGGTTAGTTTTTGGTTCATGAATCACATTAGTGTTGTTGCTAAGTGTGTGAAAACAATGTGACAATGAAGTGTAGGGCATTCTGAAGACAAAAGGACAATGAAACATTCCAAAAATAACCCATCCTAGTTTCTTCAACACTAATTCAATTTGGTGTCTATCACAACATTTAGTTCAATCCCTAGTTAAAACCTACGATTCCATAAATCAGAGCCAATGACTAGATCTTTGGTATAGCCGAAAAATATTTAAAGTATTCAGAGAGTTTTCACTGCCCTCCTCAAGTATATAAATATATATTAAAAGGTATTTAAATTGCTGCGTTATTATTTTCAAGTCTACAGTGACTCATAAATTTACTAAGCATAAGCAAATCTGGCGACAAGTAAAGCTGCATTAACCACCCCACCCCACTTCCACCCCACAATCTATGGAAGGAGTAACAGAGTGGTACTGTAGGTCTTCCCACTGCCAGCGTCTCAAACACCATTAGCCTATCAAGGAGACATAAGGAATAAAGACTTAGCTCTTTAAATGGTCAAGCATTCAACTTTCTAAAGACTTTCTTAAAGATTTTACTTATTTATTTATTTATCTGAGAGAGAGAGAGGGAGCGTGCGCACGTACAAGCAGGAGGGCAGGGTGAGGGAAAAGCAGGTTCCCCGCTGAGCAGGGATCCGGACAGAGGACTCGATCCCAGGACCCCAGGATCATGACCTGAGCCGATGGCAGATGCTTAACCAACTGAGCCACCCAGGCGTCCTCTAACGATATTATCAGAAAAACTACATAGAGACATGGCAAGGAAATATAGGACAGAACCATTATTTCCGACTAATCACCACATTTCCTTGGACAAGATCCTGAAGACCTCCCAGCATCTTTTGGAAGAACAGTGTCCACACCAGAAAACCAAACACCACTTGTGGAATCCTGAATTCTGGATCCCACTGTTTGTGGTTGAACCTTTGCAGCGACACTTCTGATCCCTCTGGGAGGGCACAGAGGTCTCAGAATATCACCCTGCTCTCTTCTGAGGAAGTCAACATAGTCAATCCCTTGAAGAGGACACAGGAAATTTAAAACGTAACAGTATGATGGCCAAAGGACTGAAAGAAAAGGTAAGAGAGACCACAATGCAATAATTAAGAATAATACCAGAAGAGTTACCACAGGAAACTATAAGGCAAGCCAAGGAGACACTGGGTATTCACATCCTTGATGGAAGACCAACCCAGACTTCCCCTGCTGTGGGGTCCACACTCCTCATCAACAATTTTATCTCTGAAACCATAAAAAATGCTGGCAATGTCTAAATGACCCAGAAGCTGGGAACTGCTCAGACAATAAAAATCACTCTCACACAAAAGAGGCACAATAGCACAATAGCAAAGCAGGAAAGACTACTGCTGGGACATTTAAAAACAGTTCTTTTATCTTTATATACTAGCCTGCAAGAGAGAACAACAGAAACTCAAAAAATGGTCAAATTAGTATTTATTTTAAAACAGAAATCTGATTAGACAATTAACATCAAAATTGCCAGAAATAAAAACAAACCTCTTGTAAACAAATCATTAATAGACTGTTGCTTTATCTTTGGAAAAAGAACATTATTTATAAATTGCTGCCACCTAAAAACTGACCTGATTTGGTACTGTCAGACAGTGAAATACACTTAGGCAAGTGGTAATTTATGAGGGAAAAAAGTCACTTCACAAACTGTGACATGTTTCCAAGTATAATAAATGAGTAAAATAGAATACCACACAACAAAACTGTGAAATCTTTAATGGTATTCATGCAGAAAGGCTGAATTAAATGTCTATGTAATATCAAAATATGAGTTAAATTCACTCCATAGTTTCCCCTCATAAAAAGGTATTATTAGTGGAAATCCCTGAAATTAGTGATTCAGAGGTCCTGGTATCAAATAGTCCCAGTGGAACCTTAAAAACTACCAGAGAATCAGGAAATCTGTGTGCCCAGCATGTTTGGGCACTCCAGGAAAACTGGCTCATTGCCTCTTGTTCCCTAATGTGGCTTTTATTTCTGGATACTAGCACCAGCTGAAGTCCCTCAGATATATGCTCACTAATAACACAGACACAAGAGGTGTGCAAAGAAATGGGCAATGACTGACTGATTATAATGTACCTGAAGTACTGGATAGGGGGAAGGAGCTTTGCAAAGACACAAACATCAACATCCCAAACACTATGTGAAAATGCATCTCCACTGCTAGAAATCGCTATTCAGAAATCGCTTAGCTTAAGTCCCATTCCACTTCCTGGAATATGAGTTTATGAAGCTGGACTTGAAAATTTGTGGCCTCTGTATCATGACTGCATGGCAGGATACAACAAACACAGGGTAAAAAGAGCAGCAACAGAAGGTTGGGTAGCAAAAGGAAGAATCAGGATCCACTGGGGTGAAACACTAAGGAGAGATGGGGCCAGGAAACTGGGAAGAAAGAATGAAGCCCAAGATGAGTGTGGAAAGGTGGGGGAATCACATGGCAAGAGGCTTCTAGAAAGAAGAGCAGCCACACAAATGCAGGGACTCTGGGCATCTCCTGCAGGGCAGCCATGATCCCACAGAACAGCACACTGAGTTCATTCTCTTTCATATTGAGAAAGTAAAACCAGACCTGAAATAACAAATCTTGATTTGCAAACAAAAATACAGCATCACAATGCCTTGTCCACAATTCCAAAATCAAACAGCTCCAGAAACAACCCTTTTCTTCCTAAGTTTGTAAGAAAGCACATTTGCGGGCAAAACCAAACCTGAACTAATACAAATTTGTAGTATGTATTTATTCACCTATTGGTGAACAGTCACATGTTTTGCTACAGAAATAGCAATGATCTGATTACAGAGTTGTGCCTCAGACATCAGAGGAGGTATTATAGATTACGGTACACCTTCCAGATTACTTTTCTAAAAATTAGAAAAAAATCTCGACTCTAAAACCTGGCCATAGAAATTTCAGGCAAGGTACTGTGGTGCTGCTGTGGTCACAGCAGGAGCTGACAAATACTCTGGCTCTGGAAAACAGATTGTTAAATTCCCAGGACTTCTGTAAGTCCCCTGTTAACAAAGTCATCATTAAAAATTAAACTGTGCAAATTTGTAATTAAATGAACGAGATTAAAATCAAATGCGGGAAATCCTTCAAACTCACATCTTCATTATGCTACTGCAGTCTCATATGTGCATGGTCTTAAAGTTCTTTATATCCATTGCTTCTGTACAGTAGAAATACTGAGGATATGTGACTGTGTTTCCCAACTCGACACTCAGTGATGTCCCACTGGCTTCTTGCAATAGAACCCGGCAGAGTATTTACACCACAAAACTGCCAAACACTGCATTATCAGTGTGTTGTTAAACATTTGAAAATACATCAATGCTGAAGGCTCTCCTGAAACTATGAAAACAAAGATGAATTCACAACTACCTTCAGGATCTTCTGTTTAGAAGGGGTGTTCCAAGGGCACAACAGATAGACAGAGGTCAAAATTTGGGAGCTAGAGTCCACAGAGCAGAAGCTTCAAGAACCACGGCACCCCTTTCCAGTTGTTTGGTTTGCCATTGGGCAACAAGCCACACAGGTAGACTGCTGCATGCTAGGGTCTTCTACCCTAGTCGCAGTACATTAAGGTAAAGGTTAACCTCCCAACCACTATGAGTATGCACGAGAACAGGGACTGTTGTCCATTTTATTTATTTTTTTTTTTTTAAGATTTTTATTTATTTGAGACAGAGAGGGAGAGGAAGAAGCAGACTCCCTGCCAAGCAAGGAGCCCAATGCAGGGCACAATCCCAGCATTCCAAGATCATGACCTGAGCCTAAAGCAGAAACTTAACCGACTGAGCCCCCCAAGCACCCCTGTTGTCTGTTTTATTCAGTGCTCTATCCCAAGGGCCTAGATAGTATACATGTAGACCACAGAGTAAATATTTACTGAAGGAATGTATTAATTCTCCAAAGCACCATGTGGTTCAATACACATTATATTTCAAGTCCCATAAGGTAAGAAAAACTGCCAGTCAAAGAGACCATCTGCTTAACTTTTCTAGTACAAGAACTCATTGAGGGTGGGGGTAGGGGGTAAGGGTAGGTAAAGAGGATGAGTACTCCATTATTTCATAAAGACAGAAGTATATAATATTTCTTTTACTTTCTGGTTTAAATAAGGTTTTTTGATTGAATCTGAAATCCATCATTTGCAATACTACTTCTATGAAAAATAACGCTCCAAATAGTTTATTTTAAAATGAAGTGTTAAAGCACAAATCCATTCCTAAGTTGGAGACATCAACCATACATTTACAGTCACCATAGCAACTTTTTCCTAAAAGCTCACATAGCCTTAATTTTAAACAGAGGTAAAATTTTAAAGCAAAAAAAAAAAAATAAAAAAAATAAAAATAAATAAAATTTTAAGCCCACCCCAAAAAAACCCAACCAAAAAACCAAAAACACGACTATTCAAAACAATCCAAAAATCCCAAAAACACGTATTCAAAATAATATGGAAAATGCAAAAGCTTACTTTTAGAAGATAATGTTTCTTTTAATCTGAACACATTATTTATAAGGCACTTGGAAGATTTCTTATTTATTGCCCAGGAGAAACTTCATCCTGCACATAACTGCAGTTTAATTGATATTTCACACATGGTATTTGCATAAGAAATACAAATGCAAAGAGAAGTGAAGGGCTTCCAGTGCTTAAGCACCTAACATTATAAATGCTTCTTTTGGAGAAAATAAAAACTTAAATCTCTCTAATCTGTGGTAGGAGACTCAAAAAGCCTTCCACTTCAAGATCCAATCTATATTCCTAAAAGAATAACAGAATTCTCTCACTCTCTCAATCCTCTACAGGCAAATTCCAAATTTACAGGCAACTTTCAAATCGCATCTCATACAAACCCCTAGAGCCCAAGGTGGCACAACCTTCTCGTGCAGACAGCACAACCTCTGTCTCCTAAACAAAGGAAACCATACGTTTAGACCACACCCCTGACAATCTGTCCAGTGTGCACAGTGTCAGGTAACTGGAAGAAGGGCCACAAGATAATCCTGGTGCCTCACCTGCGCTGTTTTCCAGAATCACTGCTACATATGGCGTCTACAGGAAGCCTGGGATAAGTAATGTTCCTCTGCCTTAGTGAGCCTCACTTTAAGAAAATCCACATAAAGGAGACAATAAATCTTTACCCCACATACAGTTCTGGGTGACTACCAAGTGCCATAGGCACCTACTCTACCCAGAAAAACGTCTTTACAATATCTTTAAAATAAACTTAAGTTATAAAATGAACAAAATCGAACAAATGAGAATAGAAAATATCAATGTACATTTCAAGCACTGAAGCTGTTTAAGTGCGTGTGTGTGTGTGTGTGTGTGTGTGCATGCATGAATTTGTTCACTGGGCCACCAAGTCAAATGTACTTCTTACTATAGGGCAGTGGTCTTCAATGAAGGCAAGTCTGCCCCAGGGAACACTGGCAATGTCTAGAGACACTTGGTTGTCACAGCTGGGGGAGAGTGCTATTGACATCTAATTGGTACCGCTAAAGCAAACTGCTAATCATGCTGTAATACACAGGATGCTAAAGAAGTCAAACTCATTCTTCACAGATGACATGTACTTTATATGGAAAAACTAAAAGACTCCACCAAAAAAACTGTAGATGTCATACAGGAATTCAGCAACGTGGCAGGATATAAAATTAATGCACTGAAATCAGTTCCATTTCTAAGCACTAACAATGAGACAGAAGAAAGGGAAATTAAGGAATCAACCCCATTTACATTTACACCAAAAGCCCTAAGATACCCAGGAATAAACCTAACCAAAGAGGTAAAGGATCTGTACGCAGAAAACTATAGAACACTTATGAAAGAAATTGAGGAAGACACAAAGAAATGGAAAAATATTCCATACTTATGGTTTGGGAGAATAAATATTTTTGAAACATCTATGCTGCCCAGAACAATCTACATATTCAATGCAATCCCTATAAAATACCATCAACATTTTTCATAGAGCTGGAACAAATATCCTCAAATGTGTATGGAAAAGACCCTGAATAGCCAGAGGAATGTTGAAAAAGAAAACCAAAGCTGGTGGCATCACAATTCCAGACTTTCAAGCTCTGTTACAAAGCTATAATCATCTAGACTGTATGGTACTGGTGCAAAAACAGACACATAGATCAATGGAACAGAACAGAGAGCTCAGAAATAGACCCTCAACTCTATGGTCAACTAATCTTTGACAAAGCAAGAAAGAATGTCCAATGGAAAAAAGATAGTCTCTTCAACAAATAGTGTTCAGAGAGCTAGAGAACCACATGTAAAAGAATGAAACTGGACCATTTTCTTACACGGTACACAAAAATAAGCTCAAAATGGATGCAAGCTTATATAAATAAATATGAGACAGGAATCCATCAAAATCCTAGAGAAGAAGAAAGGCAGCAACCTCTGTGACCTTGGCCACAGCAACTTCTTGCTAGACATGTCTCCAAAGGTAAAGGAAATGAAAGGGAAAATGAGCTATTGGGACTTCACCAAGATAAAAAGCTTTCACACAGCAAAGGAAATAGTCAACAAAAACAAAACCAAAAGAAGCTATGGGGCAAAATGGGAGAAGATAACTGCAAATGTCCTATCAGATAAAAGGCTAGTATCCAAGTTCTATAAAGAATTTTATCAAAACTCAACAGCCAATAAATAAATAATTAAATAAATAACCCAGTCAAGAAATGGGCAGAAGACATGAACAGACATTTCTCCAAAGAAGATATACAAATGGCCAACAGACACATGAAAAATGCCCAACATCACTTGGCCATCAGTGAAATACAAATCAAAACCACAATGAGAAACAACCTCACACCAGTCAGAATGGCTAAAATTAACCAGTCAGGAAATGATAGGTGTTGGCAAGGATGCGGAGAAAGGGGAACCCTCTTACACTGTTGGTAGGAATGCAAGCTAGTACAGCCACTCTGGAAAACAGTATGGAGGTTCCTCAAAAAGTTGAAAATAGAGCTACCCTATGACCAGCAATTGCACTACAAGGGATTTACCCAAAGGATACAAACATTGTGATCCAAGGGGGCACCTGCACCCCTATATTTATACGTCCACAATAGCCAAACTATGGAAAGAGCCCAAATGTCCTTCAACAGATGAATGGATAAGGAAGATGTGATATGTATGTATATATGTATGTATGTGTATCTATATATATATGTATGTATATACATACATATACATATATATATATACACAGAGAAAGATAGATAACACACACTAGAATATTATATTCATGTGGATAAAACTGAAGAGTATTATGCTAATATATTATATATATTTACATATACATTAGCTATGTATATATATATCTAGTGAGTTATCACTCATTAGCTCATCACTCATTAGCTATATATATACATGAAACAGTGAGTACTAGGTTTATGCAACTGATAAATAACTGGACTCTACATCTGAAATTAATGGTACACTCTATGTTAATTAATGGAATTTAAATAAAATAGGGCAAAAGAAAAAAGAGGGAAAAAAGTGTCATTATGCTAACATTGAGAAACCCTGTTTTAGGAGACAAAGTTTAAAGGCCACTAACTGATCCTATACTTCACCCTATTGAGCAGTCACTCCTATAAAACATATATAACTTTAAATGTGCATTGCCTTAAGTGGAGTCTGCTAATATTTAAAAAAGCAAATTAACAACTGCCTCTCAAAGGACACTGTTACATGTCGGAGACCAGTATTTTTTTCTAAATATAAAAATGCTGAATACTCACTGCAGAAAATAGTGAAACCAAAAAAGAATAAAGTATTTTGTGGCAAATTTATGAAAAGATAGAGCAAAACAAGACAAGCTCACCATCTATAAATTTTTTGCCACAAAGCAAAAGCTCCCCAATATATGTGGATTACGCATAAAATGTTCATTTTCAGATTTTGTTTAAACTTTACAAGTCTTCACACAGGAACTTTAGCGATGAGACCATTCTTGCTCCTATCATCAGAAAATGCCAGCGACAGATGTTAGAGTTGACTTTAAGAAAAAAATCTTAAAACAAAAGATGGTTAAGTGAGCAGGGGAAGGCCAGGAAAAGTAAAGAAGGAAAAAGACCAAAACGGGAAAACATGAGCAGAAACCTACTTCTATTCACCATGCACGCTTTTCAAGCCACAAAGCAACCTGGGACATTTTTTGTTGGAAACTGCGAAGCACCCCACCTGCAAGCCATTTGCAGGCAGAGGCATTACTATAGAGAACCTCAGCCTGGTTAAGAACTGGACACAGATAAGCTGTCGTCTGCTTTTCAAACTGCTGAGGAAGAGAGACCACACAGTAGAACAACAAACTGTAAAGTTCTAAGTTAAGGATTTTGTCAAAAACTGGTGTTTGGGAGGGAGACAAACCATAAGTGACTCTTAATCTCACAAAACAAACTGAGGGTTGCCGGGGGGAGGGGGTTTGGGAGAAGGGGGTGGGATTATGGACATTGGGGAGGGTATGTGATTTGGTGAGTGCTGTGAAGTGTGTAAACCTGGTGATTCACAGACCTGTACCCCTGGGGATAAAAATATATGTTTATAAAAAATAAAAAATTTAAAAAAAAAAAAAACTGGTGTTTTGTTTTTTTTTAAATCACAGTCTGACAAATTTTAGTCATTGTATTTAAGAGAATCCTAATTACATCCAGACGAAAAGTGGATATGCTTGCTGTCACTAATGAGATCTCAGAGCATGTGAATTATTCCAGAAGCAGCCGCTAGTATCCTAGCATGCATTTTTTTCACCATTTGCATTAAGCAGAAATTTTATCAGAGGCCAATTAATAGTCAATTTAATAGCTTTGTGGAAGAAGTACTAAATTAAGTGTGTCAACACCATATATTCGGTGCCTTTCCCTGTCTTGCACTCAGCAAGAAAATTACATGACTGACACTCCATTCCCATCATCTCGACGCCATCATCTTGATGGCCAATCACTGGCAACTCACAATACCTGGTTGACAATTCCAGTTGTTTTAAACATCTGGTCGAAATAATGCCATTAAAAGGACCTCAGCCCCTGATCTTTCGCAAGTAAGCTAAAAAGAGATATTGACTAAAGCTCTCAGCCTGACATTATATAAAATTTTGTATTTTACAGTTCTGAAAACAAATCCATGCTCAAATGAACTACTAGATCCACTAGAAACACATGCAGAGAATCCTCAAAGGAAAACCACCTTTATCAAACAATTTCATTAAAAGTAAGCCAATGTAATACACGTATACCAAAACGCTATCAAACTCCTCAAAAGTTCAGGTCACTCTAACTCTAAAACAACTAGCTAATTCTAGCTTTAAATTTCTGTAATAATCCAAAACAATTAAGATTGACTACTTGGAGGAAAGGGAACTAGAGGATACCAACTTTTTCCAAGAAATTATTTCAATGTTATCCATGCAGGTGGGTAAAAAGAAAGGGCGATATATGTACTGGTTGCAAATAACCCCTGTCCTTCTAGTGGCCTAACCCAGAGGTTTTCCAAGTGCAGTCCCTACCAATATCCTCAGCTCCTGGAAACTTGTTATTAAGACAAATATTCAGTTCTGCCCCAAACCTATTAAGTCAGAAACTCTGGGGCTGAGGCCCAGAAACCAGTGTTTTCACAAACTCACCAGGAAATTCTAATACAAACTCAGGTTTGAGAAACACTGCCCTAACCTTCTAGAGATGGTAAAATGAGACTAAAGAATAAGAACAAAGAGGAACTGGAGTTTCATAAGACGTATTGGACTAATCAACATCCATGATTTATTTCATTTAACCGTAATAACAGTTTTATGATACAGGACCTATTATTCTCATGTACACTGCAGCAACACTGGCTTGGTGAGACTAAGGAACTAAGTCCAAACTCTGAGAGTCAGTGTAGAGCTGATCCACGAACACATGGCCCCAGACAAGGAGCCCTCTCTCCCTTCCTGCCCTCAAAGCACTGAGTTCACCTGCTTCATCAATTACCGAAAATTTTAGGAAATGAACAGATTCCGTCAGAATTTCATTTCAGTCTTGATTACAGGGGCGCCAAAAGCCCACCTGTGTTGATGGCATTCCCCTCCACAAAAAATAGGTAGGATGTTTACTCTAGATGGCCCCTTGGTCTCTCTCTCAATCAGTTCAAACTTTTTAGTAACTGCCTCACTGAGGTACACTGCCTCACTGAGGTACACAGCCCACCTTGCTGGCCATCTTTGCCAGCAAAGCGCCCCTTCCCAAAGCCAGGCAAAGTGCCCATGGTTGGCCCATCCCTAAACAAAATCCCAATTTTCCCCATCTAATGGGACCACGTGGGAGAGAAAGACCTTAACAAGCACTCCAAGAATAAATCTTTTACAGTGGCATCCTCTCATATCCTGGGAATGAGAGACCTTAAGGCCCAAACATCACCGTCTGTTCTTGTCGACAGGGAAAAACACACAGACAAGGGGGCAGTAAGAATCTATCCACATGGATGTTGAAAGGAAAAATATTTATAATGGTTCTATTAGAAAACTTGGGGAAGAAAAAAAAAAAACAACCCTTAACTGTATACAATAGGAGCCACAATAAATCACTGTAAAACTACAGTATTTTAAATGTATATCTAAAGGCATGGAAAGAAAATCAAACAATACACACCAAAATATTAACATATTATATTAAATATTTAATACTGTAGAATTAGAGGGGATATATTTTCTGCTTTGCACTCTTTTTTTCTCCACCCCACAATATAAGCATGTTTGTAAAGCAAAAGCATATTTATAGTACATTTAAATTAGAAATAAATACAATAAATATATTCTATACTTTTAGAAGCTAGCAAATTATCAGCACATACATTAATATTAAAGTAATGATGAAAAGCTGTCTTAAGTTTGCAGTTAGCAATTTATATTAACAGTCAAAATGCGGCACACTTTAATGAAACTCACTATTGGAAAACACTGAATATAGCAGATAAATACATTTTCATACAAAGAAGAAAAATAAGTACTTTGCAGATTATAGCAATTACCAATACCCATCTCATCAACAAGTTTCAGGGTTCCCCTGGGAATAAATACATAGCTTTTATTTTTACTGGAATTAACTGAGCTGCTTTCCTCTTCTTTCATATTGTTTTAGAGATTTAATTTATTCTTGCGGCTCAACACAATGAATGAATACATTAGAATTTAAGACCATCCTAGAAGGACCCCTGACAGCCAGATAAAACACAGTTATTACTGTCAGAACACAAATGAAATAATCTGAAAAGGCAAAGAATTATTAGCCTGCTGTCTAGTTTTCAAACACACAAAAGCAAGAAATAGGGTTTATTTTAGACTTACTCTAAAAAGTTATTTTTGTGAAATTTTGCTCTTCAGTGTTTGATAATCACACATAAATTTCCTACTAGAATGGCTATTATTGAACAGTTCATCAAAAAGTTGGAGGGACATTCCCATTGCCAGCCACCTCCCTTTAGCAGGTCAGTTAATGAACATGAGGAACTAATAGTAATTTACAAGAGGAAATATACAGAAACAAGGAAATACATAGAAAACAAGAAACAAATACATAGAAACAAGACTTAGAGGACTCTAAGCAAAGTACTCTGCTTAGTTTCTTTATTTTCATGCAACCATTTAAAAAATAGAATAGTGGGGATTTCAAAGTCAGAGATGCATAGCATTTTTTACCATACATTTAAAGCATAAACAACATAAATAATCTGCCAGAATTATGCCACATCATTTTTCTCCTTGGGAAGATTATAAATGCTACACATACCGTATGTATTAAATAATTATGACTAGAGATAATCACAGCACACATAAAACGTATGCATCATTGCCAAGAATTTGTCTAGAGATTTATTACATCGAGACATACAGCTTTTAAGCTCTGTAAGGAAATCACATGTTTAGCTCTTAATATTACCTAGAAACGATAATAAAGACTGGGGGAGGGGATAGTAAGCACCTGGGGGAGTCTGCTATCACATGGGTTAGGACTTAGAACTTTCTTCTTACAGTATAACCAGACATTTATGGCTCAATTGGAGACTCAAATTAATGATGAGGAAGAAAAGAAAGAAAAAAAAAGACACTGTGCAGACGGAAAAACGTATTGCAGGCAATGACTATGCTTAAAAATGCTAATAAACCAGTAAATTTTGACCATTAGGTCAAAACTTAGCCTACGTTAAATAAAAAATTTCCCGTGACTTGATAAATGTTGTACTTCTATGGTTCTAAAGCTAACGAGATGGTGGCAGACAAGTTACACAAAAGAGCCGGCGTCCTCAGGCAGCTCAGTTTCTACTGAATAAGCACACAGACTTTCCATTTGATGTTTCGGTTTAGCCAACCTGTGCTTGAAGAACTTGTTTGAAAACAGTAACATGTATTAACCTGGGAAACTCAGTGTTCTGTAAATCAAAATGCACTTTAACTCTGCATATTTATAATTCATTTCCTATAGAAGTAGTTCCACTATTTAAAATATCATGAAATTCATTATCCAAATAGAATTAGAAGTTTACCCTGAACACAGCAGTCACTCACTCAATGAACGTGATTTGTGAACAATCTCCCTCCACATTCCAGTCTTCTAAATAGGAAGTGCCATTCTTCTCTCATATTCCTAAACCAATGGCAAGAACTGAAGAAGGGGGCAGCCTTTGACTGGCTTTCCTTTGTAAATACTTTGAACAAAATGTCTGTCACTTCCCACAGTTCCTTCTTTGGTCTCTATTGCATCCCAAATCCAATTTCCTGTTCATCACTCACGAAAGTTAAGTGATATGAAGCAGTCAACATTCAACTGCCGCAAGAGTATTATTGGATAACCCAGGTGTACCCATCTTGGACCTTGCTTCTGTTAGGCCCAACTAACTTAACTACCCAAGCATCTCTACAGAGGAAGAGCAGGAGCAGGAAAACTAAACTCTAGCAACCATCAGATAACTCAGATCTCAATGGTTACTTCTTTTAATGTTTTAGCTTTTATCTTTCAACAACAGAAATTTCAAACCAATGCGTTTTTCCATCATTAATTGTTATACCTTTTAAAATCCAGTATGTTGGACACTGCTTGCCACAGTATAGATTCCCACACAAGAAATCCTCTGAACTAGGAGCCCTGGGGGATGTGCTATGGTTTTGTGTCTCAACAGGTCTTTCATAGTTGCCTCTGACTTGCAGCACTTGATAACAAAGTCTTATTTAAATAATAAACAAAGTCCGCTCTAAATAATTTTCTCCTCTGAAGGTCTTAGATTTTATGATACAACCCACTGCCTAACATTCAAAATAAATTAAAACTTCTCTTAGCCATATAGCTCCTGCCTTAGCTTTACACAACTGAGATCTCTTCTCTTCTGAATCCTTAAAACAGTCCACAATCCACAATATAAAATGATTCACAGTGCGATGAGCTTTTTTGTTAAGTTGATTTTCCGCATTATGTCAAAAAGCTAGCCAATCCTTGAAATCCACTGATAGAATTCTGCCTTTATGTTACGTTGGCTGCTATTTTAACAAAAAATATCTCCTTAAAAACACACTGAACTTAAGCACTAGAGTTGTGCTTAGAAGGTTTTGTAATTTTGAAAACAGGAAAACATTTCACTGAAATACCATAGACGGAAATTTTATTTCAAGAAGTAAGATCACTGTGTATCTATCTTTGGTTCGGTAATGTTCTTCCACTCAGTCCTTCTGTAAATAAAGAAGCCTGTGGTACTTTGACCTCTCTATAAGAAGGTTCTAGTGACACTGACTGGACAGCTCAAGCCTGAGCCAGTCAAAACTTCTGCTCCTTCTGGGTGATGATCCCCAGAGAGTTCAATAAGCAGATATCACATGATATTCAAAAGTACACCCCATCAACACAAATGACACCGTCTTCAATCAGTGCTGCCAATGATCTAGTAATAAGGCAAGAACTTTGCTGGACCTTCTCACATTTACGCCAACTTAGTAAAAATAAAATCCTGGGAGCGCTGTGAAATAAGCCGTGGTTCATTTGCTGATCCCTTACACAAGGAGTTGGAGTACCTGTCTGTGCCAAGGCTGGAAGACAGAGTCCATGCCTATCTCTGTATGACATGCAGATCTTTGCTGAGCACTCGCCCTCTTTAATGTATCAGAAATCATAGAGAAACTGAATCTTTCCTTTAAAAGACTACATTATGGTAAAACATGAAAAATTTCAAGGAAATCACGTCCACAGAGGCTTAAGAAAAACAAATGTCTCTCCTTGGGGCTTATATATTTTACAATCACTCCATATTTGGAGATAATTGGGATTTTTTTTTTCAACTCACAAAAAGGAAATCTTTATTGTGTCCTTTTAACTCTAAGTCTAAAAATAAAACAGCAGGAGTACAATATTAAAAGTTTTCACTTCAAAAACAGTTTTTTTCATTAAATAATCTACTAATTTTTTACCTATTCATTACTCTTAAAGAAAACATGTCCACACAACTACAATCTAAAACATCCTAAGGACAAAGTATTGTATTACACACCCCTTCACTTCAGGACAAGAACTCTACTCATGTCTGTCAATTCAATGCCATGAGTACTAGAGAAATTCTCTCAAGATTATCTAGCTCTCCAGAGCCCCACCTATAAAAATATGTTAGAATTGAAAGTCTTCTTCAAAATGCATGCAAAAAAAGAGTGCTCCTAAATCAACTGAAGATATTTTTAAAAGTCCCATATAAATTATGTAACCCACATTGAAATTTTATAGCCAAGTATTTACAGCCAAGCTAAGTCACAAAAGTTTGCATAAATATACCCAAGAGGAGGTAAGCAATATTCCTGTTCTTTTTTTTTTTTTTTTTAAGATTTTATTTATTTATTTGAGAGATCACAAGTAGAGAGGCAGGCAGGGGGTAGAGGGGGGAGCAGGCTCCCTTCTGAGCAGAAACCTAGATGCGGGGCTTGATTCCAGGACCCTGAGATCATGACCTGAGCCAAAGGGAGATACTTAACCCACTGAGCCACCCAGGTACCCCACAATATTCCTGTTCTGACGCACACAGCTGACTGGTTTGGTTCTCCTAGAAGCAAGGCAGGAAGGCAATAGGCTTGGCCACCAATATCAGCAACCCCACCCTGGGAGCTCCACTGTCTTTAATAATCAATCAAAATATCTTACAAGTGACAGCTATCATGCATAAATGATAATTTTTCTAACCCGCTTAATTTATTCACTTACTCAAATATATGCAGGTAACAGAATCTAACAGGCTACTTTAGTATGAAAGAAGAGCCTGGGACTTCTGCCCCTCCCTCTAGCCCTAGGCTTGAGGAATACCAAGACAGCTAAGAAGATTGCCCCAATTACATCTACGTATGTATTTTAAAGCCAGACTCCAAGTAGCAGGGCTAGAAGTAAGGCTTGATAAAGTCGGATGCCCAACCACACCAGCTCTGGACCAAGACCCTGACCCCAACAGGAATTAGTCGAGGCAGGAGAATCCACAACAGCTAAGGCAGGGGCAGAAGCTTCCCCACAAACCAGCAAATACTGGGACACCTGGTTGTCTCAGTCAGTTAAGCATCTGCCTTTGGCTCAGGTCATGATCCCAGGGTCCTGGGATTGAATCCCACATGAGGGTCTTTGCTCAGCAGGAGGCCTCTTCTCCCTCTGCCTGTCATTACCCCCCTTGTACAAGCTCGCTCACTCCCTCTCTCTCTTTCCCTCACAAATAAATAAAAATCTTTAAAAGAAGTTAAATTTAATTATTTTAAAAAGTGGCAATATTACAGCTATGGCTTTGGTCAGCTAGGGATGATGGGCATCAGTAAAATCAGCCATAAATGAGGAGAGAGGCCAAACCAGTCTGCTCCCTAAGGCCTTCCGGAAGTAAAGCAAAACCACCACAGGCAGGAGGAACTGTGACCTCACCAGGACTTTTTGACGCATTTGGGAGAGAACAGCAGAGCAGCAAGAGAATTTTATCGTCACCCCCGAAGGTTGTTTTTTTGTTTTGTTTTGTTTTTCTTGTCTTTGGCCTTGCTACAAAAAAGAACTATGCAAAACCGGAGGTAGGAGAAAGACACCTTATAACCAAAATTGTATCTTGGCGGGGTGGGGTGCCTGGGTGGCTCAGTGGGTTGGAGCCTCTGCCTTCGGCTCAGGTCATGATCTCGGGGTCCTGGGATCGAGCCCCGCATCGGGTTCTCTGCTCAGCGGGAAGCCTGCTTCCTCCTGCCTCTCTGCCTACTTGTGATCTCTGTCTGTCAAATAAAAAAAATAAAATCTTTAAAAAAAAAAAAAAAACTGTATCTTGGGCAACCATGTCTCTAAAAACACCTATAACCACATTTCAGACCTAGTGTTTCAAAAATAAATTTCAAAAAAAAAAAAAAAAAAAAGACCCAGAAATAATACTGAAGCAAATTACCATTTAAATCTTAGTTTTAAGGGGCGCCTGGGTGGCTCAGTGGGTTAAGGCTCTGCTTTCAGCTCAGGTCATGATCCCAGGGTCCTGGGATCCAGCCCCCCCACATCGGGCTCTCTCCTCAGGAGGGAGCCTGCTTCCTCCTCTCTCTCAGCCTGCTTCTCTGCCTTCTTGTGATCTCTGTCAAATAAATAAATAAAAATATTTTTAAAAAATCTTAGTTTTCAGGAATCAAATATTTTAAGTTTAAAGCTTTAAAGGAGCTTAAATAAATGGACTGAGGAAGCATTTAAAATGTTCAAATAACTATCAGTAGAATAGAACAGTAAAGCCTAATGAAAGTTTAGGTCAGTGATGACTTGAAGGGACTCCTTGCCCTTAGCTAAAACAGCACTTCAAATACTCAAACCCACTATCAAACAATGCCACAAAACACAACTGAACAACTCTAGTATGTGACTGCCCTTTAAAAGAGATGGAAACCGAGGTTGGGTGATCCAGTGAGAATTTAGGAGAACGGCGGCAAATCATCCCTAATCAACCTTCCAACCCTTACCTGCAACCAGGTCCAGAGCCAGAAAATGACAGGCCGTGTGCCACACTGGTGGCCAGACAGGGTTCCTGGGCCAGAGCCACTGCTGGTGCATGGCCAATGCAGGGCCACGCGGATGGGCCTCCTCTCCAGTCCACTGAACCTGCGTCCCCAGAGTGGGATTCCAAGGAGCCCAACAAAAGCACGGCCTGGTGACTGTGCTTCCCAGCCAGGCTTTACATTCAGAGAAAATCAGGCCTTTAATGCCCCCGAACAACAGAATAACTGCAAAAATGGTGTATTGGATAAATGGGGAATCTCAGGCTAACTACAAAGAGGTAAAAAAGGGTAAATGGATGACTGTAAAGGACACCTGGCTCAGGGGCCCAGCTCCGCGTGCCAGCAAGCGTGATTTTATGGAACATGCTAATGATAGCAAATTACTACAAAAGGAAGAGAAAAAAACGAACAATAAGCAAAAGACACAAAAGCTGATATTAATCAAGTATTTGGGGTTTAGAAAAAAAGTCTGGTTTTTTTTGTTGTTTTTTTGTGTTTTTTTTTAACCCCACTAGGGCCAAAAGAGCTGTAGCACATGAACAGGCAATGTTTTGTACAAAAGAGAAGTAAGACCCTCGCTGTAACATTTACAACACGACAAAAGACTCCATCAAATTCTGTGAAGGCAGCCCCAGAGGCTGGCATCCTCTGGCTCTGGTGAGGTGATCACTTAACCCGCCTACTGCTGTTTTCTGTATTTTACTGCGAGACTATTGATGCATTTAACACACAAATGCCAGCCCTTCCAGGCCAGGATACAAAAATTTATTGTGGGTGTGCTTTACGTTAACGTTGATTCCAACGGTTTACCATCCCTCAGCCCTTCTCGTGCCAATTAGCACCTTAAAAATCATGTATAAATATTTGAAAAACATGCTAGCAATTAAAGGGAGGAAATATTCTACATTAAAATCAGGAAGAGACTTTAGGTTAAATACTAAAAGGTAACTGCATTCTCAGAAAAAAACAAGTTTCAGAGCAAAACACAAATGCTGTGTGCACTCTAAACCAAAAATGTAGATCATGTAGATCTATTTAAAACTCAGCAAATGCCAATTATTATTTACTGCTTTCAAAGCTAATAGGTCCTCTAATTGAATATAAGAGGTTTTAAGCTCTGTGCATCATTAACTTATACTCTGTGTTAGTAATAAAGTGTTGACAAAGGTTTCCAGTGAACTAAGAATATGAAAAATTCTGATTAAACGCAGCTTAGGATCGCTCCTTGTACTAACTTTCCGATGTCTGCGGTTTTAAACAATAGGAAAAGTTAAAGTGACTAGCTTGGTTTAAAGTCAAGCTTTATTCTTCAGTCATCTAAAAAGAAGAATATAAAGTTCTCATAGTTTAAAGACTTGCCATTCTAAGCAGAATAATCCTAACAGTCAAAAAAAAAGAATTTTAATATAAACTCAAGAAAACTTAATAGACCAAGTTACCAAGTTATAATTACGGCCAATGACAACAGCTTTTCTGAGGAATCAGAGCCTCACACTATTAGGTCCATTTTTTTAAATTAGTGAGCTTTAAAACTGGAACAAAGGCCATTAATAGCAGGAATTGATATATTCTTATTAAGACCACACCAACTGTCCAAAATGAGAAAAGTAACCCAAAGCATTCATTCATGGGGTAAGTCTAGGAAACTAATAGTAAAATAGTTAGATGGCACTGAGTAAAGTATTTGAGAATCTATGAATTGGCTGAAAATGGATACAGTCTTTTAAAAACAGTAACTCGAACGTTAGCTTTCAAGACATGAACAGTGTGGTCCCAATCCATTCAAACAGAACAGCAGTGGCACTAAGCTACGTAAAGAAAATATGGGAAAGTTTTAGTTCTACTTTCAAATTCAGTTAGAAGGCAAAACCTTGTACTTTGCGTATTTGGGAAAATGATCTCAGGAAAAACTTAAATAAAAAATAACCAAGAAACAACATTTTAGGATCACAGAATAATAAATATTCAATTTTTGTTTTAACTATTTGAAAATGTTGAACCGAGGAAGGGAATCATGTAACTTCCATGTCTGAATGTGTATCTTACAAAATTATTTCACTTTATCTATCCTAATACTCTTAATATGTTCATCTTTTGTACTTATATGCACCTTATAAGTCCAATTCATCCAAGTTCAGGTGCCCTCCCCATTCTCTGAGAAATGCGTCCACTCATCTGCACACCTACCTTTGTCCCATCCATCCGAAGGGGCAGGCCCTCAGTCAACACAGGTGTTCTGAGTGACTATGTCATGATCCCCAACCACTGCCATCATCACTGCCACCCCCCTGCACCATCCCCTTCCAGCCACAACTGCTGAGATCCAGGCTGGACCTCTGATCCAAACTGGACCAACTGCAATATCTCCATAGAGAATCTGCAAATAGGACCAAAAGCGCAGGGAGGCTAGAACTTCATAAGGAAATATTCATAGATATTAATAGACTAATTAGAATATGGAAACAGAGGCAAAGAAAGCTGCTCTCTGCGAGGAAGAATAAACAGAATTCCAAAAGAAAGCAAGAAATCAGGGACTGAGCAGAGGTACTTCTGTGGTTCCTAACATAACACCTTTTTAATTCTGATTCCCATTGATTTCCTATGCTAGTTGAGGCCATGAAGAACCCCTGTAGTATGAACTACAACTTCATTCTTCTCTACTTGGCTAACTTGATTTGGCTACTGTTACATAGACATAGACTGAATATACCCTAACATCCTATGTGCAACAAAGATTTAATATATACAACTGTGCTACAACTCTTCGATCCCTTGGCTTGTAGTAATTTAGATTAACAAAATTATAGGGTTTATTTGTGTTCTATCCATAACTATTTTTTTTAAGATTTTATTTATTTATTTGACAGAGAGAGATCACAAGTAGGCAGAGAGGCAGGCAGAGAGAGAGAGAGGGAAGCAGGCTCCCCACTGAGCAGAGAGCCTGATGCGGGACTCGATCCCAGGATCCTGAGATCATGACCTGAGCCGAAGGCAGCGGCTTAACCCACTGAGCCACCCAGGTGCCCCTATCCATAACTATTTTAATCATGAACTTCAAGGATTATTAACTAACCCTCCCCTTGCACTCCTTCCCTTCCAGTAGTCCACCATACTGTGCTAAGTTCAACTCCTTAAATATCTATAATAGGATACTTCTGGCTCACAAATTCTATTTCATACAAAAACTCTCTGGGCACAAAGATATATCTGATCACAACCAACCACTAAGCACTGGTGGTTAAGGAAGGTTATAGTATTGCCTTAAATTTCTCTCTCAACCATGAGTACAGCAACAACCAATGGATCCAGTGGTTCAACCCGGACAGAGGAATATCTATAAACAAATGATGATAACTCTTATGGTATCCTTCTCTCCACTCTTTCCAAAGTGAGTCAGTGTTCATATTTGGCTCAGGTCATGATTCCAGGACCCTGGGATAGAGCCCCACATCAGGCTCTCTGCTCAGCGGGAAGCCAGCTTCACCCTCTCCGACTCTCCCTGCTTGTATTTCCTCTCTCACAGTGTCTCTCTCTGTCAAATAAATAAATAAAAATCTTTTTAAAAATGTGTATTTATCTGAGTAGTTTGAGGGCGAAAAGTAAGTCAAGGGTCTAGTAAGTTCCTTGAAAAAGAGGGATTATGCTTTATTCAGTTTTGTATCCCAAGTGCTCAACACATCATACAGGGTAGAGTACATGCACAGAGAATAATCAGCAATCAGAATTAACTAGAAAATATAAAAGGTATGAGGGAAGCATGGTTATTACGTTGCCAGGGCTGCTGCACAATCCACAATGTAGAGGACTGCAGTGTAGCTGGCTATTTATAATATGTAGGGAGAAAGTAATAAGGCCTTCCAAACCCGCATCCCTGTACAAGCTGCCAAACATTCCTTAGCTCCTTCTTAATTCTGCGTGTGGACTACACATCTACACGTCTCTTTACTCAAAAATATTAAGTGAGCCATTGTATCTCTCAGTGCTATAACCCCCACATGATCTAGCACTGCCATTTCAGAGGCTCATTAATACTGGCTCATTCGAAAACCAATTGGAGTGGATGTTGTTATGAAGTTTTTCACAGCTATAGGTCTTTTTTTTTTTAAAAGATTTTATTTATTTATTTGACAGAGAGAGAGATCACAAGTCGGCGGAGAGTCAGGCAGAGAGAGAGAGAGAGAGAAGCAGGCTCCCGCTGAGCAAAGAGCCCGATGCGGGGCTCGATCCCAGGACACTGAGATCATGACCTGAGCCGAAGGCAGCGGCTTAATCCACTGAGCCACCCAGGCGCCCCCACAGCTATAGGTCTTAATGGAAATTCGGCTTCATTGTATTAGCCATATGAATTATAAGCAAGAATCACACAGTGAACTGTCAAAATTGCACAGGTCTCTAGAACAACCGATAAAAGAGTTAGCACTCCTACAAACTCATTTTCTCCAAGTGTTAAGTCATACATAATTTGGGAATGGGTTCTATCTCCTTTCAGATGTCCCTCTGACTCCAAAATACCACACTGCAATGGGGTAAAGCTAACCTACTACAAAGTAGCTTCCATTACATAATGTCTCCACCCCCTGAAATGCATTTTATTCCAATTATGATAAACTAATGATTAATTTAAAAGGTATGCTGCTTCCAAACCCACACAGTTGCTATTCCCTTTGCCTGGGATAAACTCCTCCCTTAGAATTAAAAGCATCTTTGGGGCACCTGGGTAGCTCAGTTGGTTATGTGTCTGCCTTCAGCTTGGCTCATGATCCCAGAGTCCTGGGATCAGTCCTGGGATCAACCCCCACGTCAGGCTGTCTGCTCAGAGGGGAGCCTGATTCTCCCTGCTTGAGCCCTCTCTCTTTCTCCCTCTGTTGAATAAATAAATAAACTCTTTCTAAAAAACAATTAAAAACATCTTTTCCTTTTCTTTATCAAAGTCTTAAGTATTCTTGAGCCCCAATGCCAAAGCACTCCCTCTTTCTAATTCCTCTGTTGTGCTCCTTGTCTTTTTAGTGTCGGTACCATACTCTGCCTTCTATTTCAGTTACTCATACACATCTTAAAACAGCTCGGTTTGACTGAACTGATCTTACTGGCAAATTAGTATTTTTCATTGATCCGAGATGAAAGGACTTGCAGGTTAATACAAAACTGTTACACTTTTGATAACCCATGCCCTAGGTGGAATGCCTTGGCTGATGACTGGAACTGCTAAGTACCTGGAATTATCCATGCATTTTTAGGCAAGGGTTATGAACTCTACAGAATTAGCCAGAGATGTTTTTCAAGTCCAATTTCATTTTAAACTGTAAGCCTCTAGAGCTTTCACAATACTTTCTGAAAGAAAAGTGCAACAATGAGGTATGAAATCGACCAGAGTCGATTTTGCTCAGTTAGTTACCAGTCAGAAGAAGACATGTATCAACAAAAGAGAAAACAAGATTGCTACCTTTTTAACATGCCAGCAAATCAAGATTCCTCAGGTGAATGCCACTCGTCAATGCCACAATTTCCTCTGTAAATCATTATTCCACAGTTTAATAAATAGAGGTACTCACCCAACAGAAAGACACATAATAACTGACAAAAATGATGACTCCCAGGACAGCAATAAAGTCTGACCTTCCTTACTTGATGAGAACAGAAGTGACTATAACAACAAAAATGCACTTCCGAGGGTTCTGCAGCTCCCACTTGTCAAAGTGAAGAAGGGCACAATGGATGTTATTTTAAATGATCTTGGGAGCTGAACTCAGATTGTTTATGTTATATGGAACCAAGCATCTAAAATGAGTCTGTGAAGAGAGAAGTTTCCTTTCCTAACAGAGTATCTTTCATAAAGTAAATGATTTTGAAAGTTTGAATTAGAAGCGGACTTGGGTCCTGTGCCTTAATTATCAGCATCATAAAAACCAGGACATCCTCCCAAGCATATAACGTCAGAGTAATTCAAAATCCTGGTAAGTTTTTGGCTTCCCAAGAAAAATGAGTTAATTAAATTTGAAGGCTTAAGTATGAGAAACCATAGCTAATCACAATTCCTCAAGAAGGAATCAGCATCCAAAAACAGCATCTGGGGAAGGGTTTCCTTGACCATACAATGCAGACTTTACCATGCTCTGAATATTTTTCTCAGTAGGCTCTATACTGGGGTCCTGGTACCTACTGCTATTTCTCAAACTGAGAATGGCTGTTGTTCAAAACTAAGCCATTCAGAATGTTAGATGCCATAGATACTTGTCAAAAGCAGATACTTTTATGTGTGTTCTCATTCTAATGCTTCAAGAGTTTATGGGGCTGTTATTTGCTTAGTACTTGGTAATGAAAAAAGGACATCAGCCTAGTACAGACGATGTCTCACAAAACCAAAACCACAGGGGCGCCTGGATGGCTCAGTCATTAAGCATCTGCCTTTGGCTCAGGTCATGATCCCAGGGTCCTGGGACTGAGCCCCACACGGGGCTCCCTGCTCAGTGGGAAGCCTGCTTCTCCCTCTCCCACCCTCCCTATTTGTGTTCCCTCTCTCGCTGTGTCTCGCCCTGCCAAATAAATAAATAAAATATTTTAAAAAGAAAGAAAGAAAAGAAAATCAAAACCATCTACTAGATGCAAATACGTTCGTTTTTTTGTTTCCTCCATGTTACACATCTTCACAATTTTATTTTGATAATGCCTCTAGCAATAACAGCAATTCCTGTTTGAAAATTAGCGTGAACAGATGCAAGATCTTTATTTGAAAAATTCTGGGGAGACAGAGGCCTTCAAGCATAAGGGCCTACATTCTATATAATCTGGTGTGGGAGAGGGAGCGTGGGAGAACAAACAGGAGCACAACATATCCACTAAGTTATTTTTAAGGCTTTTTCTTTGGAGACGATGGTGATAAATTATGATCACGTTTTCATGAGTTGCTAAGGACAGCTAGGGGAACCAAGTGTCAGCACCTCATTTCGACTGCGGGAGTATCTGGAACGAATATAGCATTCTCATGCCAAAATAACAGAATTCTAAATCAAATTAGTCTTTGTCCTTTCCCTCTGGGCATGTACTCAGGTGAAGGCTCCCTGAAACCACTATTTGGGGTAAGATTTTAAAGCAAAAAAAAAAAAAAAAAAAGTCTTGGTGGTGCCACTGCTCCTCAGCTTCAAGCACACAACAGCTGAGGTGCCAACCCTACGAAGGGACGAGGGGCCAGGAAATACTATTCCAATTATTCCAGATTCTGGTGCAGATTACACGTCCCTGCAATCTCGGGGGTGGAGAGCTGGAAGGAGGAATGATGACCCAAAAAATCCCCTTCACCACACGCCGAATAATGTGCTACTGGAGTAAAGTAGCACCATGACAATCACAAAGGTGCAATGATGGGAACCTTACCTCGCTAAGGCTGACCAACTGCTTTGCATTTGTCCTTGAATCCCAAACTAGATTTAATTTGGCACTTTTAATTCCCATTTATCCTTATCCTAAACTGTATTCATTAAAACCAGGTACAGTGCAGAAGCCACGTTAAAATCATTTTCCTCACCAGACGTTCTAGTAATCAGTGAAGTACAGTAAAGACCATTGACGGGTGTCTCAAGGCCAGGCATCAAGGGCCTCAAATACCTTCCCCATGGCGTCAGCGCCACCCTTCACACAAGTGTTTACTCTTTGTGTGTACTCTGTTTTCTGTCTTCCAAGTCTCTTGTCAGAAACTCTACGGGAGGATTACCAATTTAATTTTTTTAAAAGTCTACCATTCCTACAAACCTGAATACCACTTCTGTTAAGCCAAGCAGAACGTAAATAATTTCAACCAAACGAATCATCATCTTGTGGAGGGAGGAGAGGTACAAAGAGGAATATGGTCTTTATGGGCTATGAAAAGTCATGATGTTTATTTAATTCAAAAAAGGGAAAGTCCACCTTTCCACGAACACCAGTTAATTCTATTCTATACTAACCTCACACTACAACCATTCGCCCTTCTAAATACAATCATACTTTGTACCACCACTCTTCCACTAACCCAGCTTACAAACCTAGTAATATATTAAGTTTAGACAAACAAGGAGCTTTTGGGATTTTTATTCTAGCCTCTTGAAAATTATAGAGTTCAAAACAGGTGTTTCGGAAGGAGCTGCTAGAGTCACAGGGAAACAGAAATAATTAAACATTACTGCATAAGGTATTATGAAGCATTTTGCAAATTCTTATATCAAATTTATATTTAATGAGAGAGTTGATTAAAAATTTTGCTAATATAAAAACAGAACACTGCGTCTTACATAGAGTCTGTTCATACCGGTCTTCAAAAATAATTAAGGTTGGGCGCCTGGGTGGCTCAGTGGGTTAAGCCTCTGCCTTCGGCTCAGGTCATGATCTCAGAGTCCTGGGATGGAGGCCCGCATCAGGCTCTCTGCTCAGCAGGGAGTCCGCTTCTCCCTCTCTCTGCCTGCCTCTCTGCCTACTTGTGATCTCTCTCTATTTCAAATAAATAAATAAAATCTTTTAAAATAATAATAATAATTAAGGTAAATCAGTGTTATAATAAAGATTAAGAACAGCATCTAATATCCTGATGCCCAATGGGAATAAGAAATCACATGTTGTAATGGAAAGAGCTGAAACTTTGCAGGATCACAAATCTTTCAGCAATTACTGGTTCTATCACCTTGGACTACTGACCCTCTCCATCCCTGAAATGAAGTTAATAATTTCTATTTCAAAGGCTTTTTATGAGGAGAAAATATATACTATATCCAGCAATTAATACACCTTCTGGTAGATAAGTTATATAGACGCAAATATAGGCTTTTTATTGATACACAAATGTCATGTATCTATTAAAATGTTATTATCTATTAAAATACAACAACAGAAAATGTTACTTAATTGAATATCCATTCCACCCTCCTTCCTCACTAATAGATTCTTCATTTTTTTCCAGGGAACTATTTTTCTCTGCATGGCTATGTGACACTGCAATTTCATTTCATGTTAGGATTTGCTTAGGAAAGGGCAAGGGACTCAATTATAGCCCACAAGTCATCAGCTGAAATCTTCTGAGGGTTTTGGGGTAGGTTTCCAACTCACAAAGCTGAAACGTGTAAGATGGAACTGCTATAATTCTCTTGTGATTCTGAGAATAAGCCTACATGCTGAGAAGGATAGGAACAACAAAAAAAAAAAAAAAAAAAAAAAGGAAGGAACTAGGTCTCCGACAACGTTATCAAATTATATAACTAATAAAACCTCACACCCATGTGGAGATATGTAATTATGCAAAGTATAGATTCCCTATTGTTTGAATCTCTTAAGTGAATTTTCTATTAAATGTATATTTTGATTGAATAGACATTTGGGATGCTTATATTTTGTGAGCATATGTAAACACATTTTATTATCTCAGTCTGTAATTGCAAGCTATCAATATGATAATTTTCATGTATTTATGGAATAAAAATAAGCAACACTTCTCAAATACTCCCTGTAATTCATTTCTTACAACAAACTTATGAAGTAGAAACATCTCTTACCCCACTTTGGAGACATGTCAACTGAGGCCCAGAAAAGCCAGGTAACTTTTCCATGCACACGGAACTATTACCATAGGGAGCCAAGATCAGGCTCTGGCAGAATGGCTCTCAAGCCCACTCTCAGAATGTTAAGCAATACTGTCTACCAAATACGTAGCATTAAATTTAGACCATCAGTAATATTAAGTGCTGGCCAGAAACCTAAGACAATTTATTGTCCAATTAGACCCAATTATGAGAGCTAGTTTAATTATATCAAGACAGTTCTTCATCTGGTCACTACTGAAGACCATATGGCCAGATAAAAGACATAATATTAAAAGATTTAATCACTTTTTAAATCACAACTCAATAAACAACTTGATCTTTAGCAACTTTATGTTTTAGACCATTTATTCTCAGTTCTTAAAATCTGGGTTTTTAAAAAGTGACTTTGATGCACAGTATGCCTGAGAACCTCCGCTTTAGATAATTAAGTATTTGGCATTCACTTTTCAAACACAGAAGGACAGCAACCCTTTCCTTTAAGATCACATGTAAGCTTACAACAGACACTAATCGCATCACCAGGTTTGGGGCTGAAGGAAAAAGGTGGGTAATTACCTCCCAAAAAAGGCACGATTCAAATTATTATGATAATTAGATTTTCATAATTCGTCAAAATTCTAATCACAAAAAGAAAAACAGAAAGTCGTGATTCAAATGTTTTTCCATCTTACCAAAAAGAAAATAGCAGTCTTGGTTTTCAGTGATTAAACATAACCCAATTAACTGACCGTTGACAATCCAACTCAACACATTCCACGGATTCAGGGGTCACCCCAAGGAGAAGCAAAGGGGGTTATTTTTACTACATGGGGTCCAAGGCTTAGTCAACAGCAGGAGGTTGGGGGCAGGAATAATACCCAGCTCTATCAATACCATAGCACATAATGAAATTTTCTATTTTGCAAAAAGCTTTGAACTTTTTCTTCCCAGAGACAGACAGAGCACATGCATTCCTGAAAGTGACATGAAAACAACATGAAGCAGGTCTGTGTACCATTTCTACAACAGGTCATTAGAAGCCTCTGTAAAGGGGAACACACACATCCCCTCAGAGGCTTAATCTTATAGCAAACACAGATTTTTTACTAACTCCAATAACAGATTAAAATCCTTAAAAACCAGGCCATGGTCGTGACTTGGCCCTTTCTGACAGGCAAGTACACAGATATCCTGGGGGTGGTGGGGTTCAGGGTGGGGACTCCAAGAAATACGGAATAAAACATTTCATGAATACATTACTAAGGAACTGTAATAAGTACGTCTCCTCAAAAGTGGTGGAGAAAAGTGGTATAAAAATGATCATAATGCAGACTTTACCTGTCACCAAAAAAGGAAAAAGCAGGTTTTAAACCAAGTATGTATCTTCACTTTCCTAAATGCACCTTTGCTTTTAACTGGAAAATACTGCATAAAAGTTCCGCAGTAGTTCATCTATAGTATTCTATGTAGACAGTAATCAAACAAATGAATACAAGTATTTCTACAGCTGGCACTTCCCATTCCTGCAGCTGGCCAAATAAAGCACAAGAGGCTGAACCGATTGCTGAGAAGGCCAATATTGCTTTAAGAATATATCTTTAAGTGTTATTATTAAAATTCTTTTCTGTGGGCACTTGGGTGGCTCAGATGGGTAAGCGTCTGTCTTTGCTCAAGTCATGATCCTGGGATCCTGGGGTCCTGGGATTGAGTCCCGCATCAGGCTCCCTGCTCAATGGGAAACCTGCTTCTCCCTCTACCTCTCCCTCTCTCTCTCTATCCCTCATGAATAAATAAAATCTTTTAAAATAAATAAAAATAAAAATGAAACTTTTTTGCATGTGCTAGTTTAAGGGATAAACTCTAAAGTGAGATACTTCCAGGATTTTTTTGAAATGTGTTTTAGGGGCGCCTGGGTGGCACAGTGGGTTAAGCCGCTGCCTTCGGCTCAGGTCATGATCTCAGGGTCCTGGGATCGAGGCCCGAATAGGGCTCTCTGCTCAGCAGGGAGCCTGCTTCCTCCTCTCTCTCTGCCTGCCTCTCTGCCTGCTTGTGATCTCTCTCTGTCAAGTAAATAAATAAAATCTTTAAAAAAAAATAAAAATAAATAAAATAAAATGTGTCTTAGGATAAAATTTAACTTTTCCATTTATCATCACTTCCCCCACTAACTAGTCCAGAACAATCGCTACACAGGAAACTAGTAACAGCACCAACGCTGTGAGGACAGAGGCCCACTCAAAAACAAGCGAAGTGAATGGGACTTCGTGGAGATTGGGCGGATTACAAGTTCATGCACAGGAGAGGAAAAGGACATCAGCGAAGTCTAAGTATGAATGTCTATAACATTTCTATTACACTGTGTACTGAGTTAAAATATGTTCTGGAAATGAAATATCCATCCACTGAAGTATTTCTTTAAAAACAATGTCAATATAGAGAAGCACTTACTTTAAAAGAATGATAAAGAAAATGGGAGATGGGCATGGAGGAGGTACTTGTTGTGTGATGAGCACTTGGGTATTGTATGTAAGTGATGAATCCTTAAATTCTACTCCTGAAACTACTATTACACTACATGTCAACTAACTGGAATTTAAATGAAAACCTGAAATATAAAAAATTAAATAAAAATAAATGATAACAAATCAGGACACTTTTAAATTAAAATATTGAAGATATATATTCTGTATAGATACAAACATGTATGAATGTTTGCTTGGGTTTAATGAATATTACTGCTACTACAAAATTATAAATCACCAAGTCATTTCTGAAATACTTTAAAATGTTGAGAAAACTTTCCTCTGGCAGCATTTTCTTCTTACACTGATATGACTTAACATTAAACAGCTGGTCTGGTTGGAATTCCAAACATTCAGAGGTTAAATTCATCCACAGAGCACTTCTCACAAATCATTAATTAACACGAGTACAGAGAGACACAAACATCCGTTATGTGCTTTGACAACTTCATCTAATTTAAATTTTTCAGTGACCTTAAAAGCAGTACTAGCATTATTCATTTAAACAATAAGGTTAAATAGGAAGACCAGAAACCAGCAGTTGCAGCTGGACACTAAGCTATCAATATTTTACCAAGAAGCGTCATACAATAGACTTGACACTACCATTTCCAGATTTATGCTCTAGCCATCTGTCCTCAGAATTGTGCGATGGGTGTGATTGTTGGAGGATCTAGCTAGCGAGCATGATTAGTCTACTAAAGGCACATGTTACAGAGTTCTATATCCAACAAAATATAATGGAGTTCTGTCCACTGGAGAATTACTGATAGCTAGTTAAGGAGGGAAACCAACTGTTTTCCATCCACTTTGCATTTTTCTTTCTGTGGGGTAATCAAATACGCCTGCTCTCACCTTTCCCTTCCACACTCCATCTGTAGCCACCCTGAGCAAAACTCAAGTCAGTTATCTCTGGTTCCTAGAGAACAGAAGAGTCTTCGTAGGCAGTTAGTAACTGCCTTTGAGAAATCCACTGGACACAACAGTTGAATCAAAATTCACTGAATGGAAGTTAGCATTATAAATGTGAATAATGTTCCCTATTCTGATGATCACACTTTTATATTCAACCAGTCTTATAGTAATGCTTCCATTATTGGTAAATGAGACCGCCTTTGAAGAGGCTTTAATTCATTATGATTTTAAAATAACTTTTCTTAGGACTCAAAACCTTGTTCATTTTGAGAGTGCCTCTACAATAAGGAAGAAAACTGGTCTCTGATAATTACACAGAAAAGCCACAAATCATATTTGTAAGATTTTAAAGAAGGACAAGATTTTAGAGAAAGGAAAGACAAAAATAAAAGGAATTTTTAAAAAAACGTTCAGCTTTTCATAAATAACAAAACTCTCGGGTCTAAGACTGAGACCATTATAATAATTAATAATTTAATAACAGTCACGGAACTAAGGGGTGGCAGAGCCACGGGATGACCCACTCTGTTCCCAGATGCAGCAATTTGCAAGTTAAAGAACAGAGACACTAGAGCCAGACAGGGGAGAGCTGAACTCCAGCTCCCGAACTTGCTCCCTGTGTGACTTCAGGCAAATTAACCTCTCTGAACTTCAATTCCCTTAACTGTTAAAAGGACACACTCAGATGTCAATTGCCCAATTCCCTTTCTTAACTTTTTTGTCTAATAGTATAAAAAAGGAAATGCTTTGACTGACACAGACTTAATTACATTTACAGTGTGTATTATCTCCAAATAAAAATGTTAATACAGTCATCCAAAAAAACAAAGAATCACTCCTATGTGTGGTTAATAATTAATAGGTATTAATATTCAAATCTAAACTCACCACACTATTCCAAAGTTCTCTTCATACTACCTAAAATATATATACAAAACCTCTGAATGCCAGATAAATAGTATTTTATAAATAATATCTGAAGAGTAACTACCTTTTCCTTTAAAAAAAAAAATCATTTGTAGAGTTCTAAAAAAAATCATTGTAGAGTAAGCAAAGATACCACATGAAACCAAATGCAAATAAGAATAAAAACTTTATTGTATTAAGGTTTAAACACCAGCATATAGAAAGCTGTAGAGAAATGCAAAATCATTCTTTATAAAAATGGGGATTTGGGGAGGGGCTGATCTTATTACCACAATAAAATTTACAAAAGACATTTAATTTGGTTTTTATTTTTAAATATTTTTAAATTATGAGGGAGAAAAGGACAAAACAAATTTGCCATGATTACATATCATACTGTGTTATAAGTGAGCTGTTTCAAGAAGGTCAACACAAGCCAACATCACTGCATGCCATCAGAACTTCTAAAAAAACTGATACTATCAGAAAAAATGGTAAAACTAAGGTCATACATAGCTGTTTAAATGAGGATTAACTGGCCACTGGTTAAGAAAGCCCTTCCTTCCTACTCAAAAACGAGGGACAATAGGTGAGATAATAAATCTTTTCCACATCTTTACTGAAGACCTCACTACAATAAGAATAGGAATAGGTGATATCAATGCCACAAATGGGTTTTTTTACTTGCCCTCAAAAAGAGACAATAGGATCAGATAAAATTTTCTAAAAATAAGAAAACGAAATAAAACATATGAATCTAATCCTGTTGTAATTAAAGAACGTTCAGTTTTGGGATGCTGGGGTGACTCAGTGAGTTGGGCATCTGCCTTCAGCTCAGGTCATGACCCCAGGGCCCTGGGGATGGAGCCCCGAATCAGGGTCCCTGCTCAGTGGGGAGCCTGCTTCTCCTTCTCCCTCTGCTTGTTCTCATTCTCTCTCTCTCTCTCTCTCTCTCTCTCTGACAGATAAATAAATAGATAAAATCTTAAAAAAAAAAAAAGGGAAAAGAATGTTCAGTTTTGAATTCCACAACTTGCTTACAGGAGAAAACTCTATTCAAATTTCTACCTGTGTCATTTCATAAATACAGTACTGTGAACTATGTTGGGTCACAACACTGCCTAGCAGTGTTTTTCTTCTCACTGGTGAAGATGGGGTACAAAGAATTACTCAAGAAAATTTAAGATACAATCAACTGCTTCTGTTTCCATTCAAAATTCCAATTGCTTAGTAAGTCCCACATTATGAGGGGGCACAGACACTTATTCTTACAACTAAATGAACAGGAATTAAAATTGGCACTCCTCTTTAGATATGAAATCTGGGAATCTAATGGTGGGTAACAACACAAAAACAGGTTTATAATTTTTTATCCTCACGCCTCAGTGAGCAAACCGGATTGTAAAGCTCGGCCTGCCACATGGGGCGTAGGACTTGCTCCTCATAGTAGTGATTTGCTCCTCATGAGGTTAGACTCAAGCTTAGAAGCAAGCTCCAGTAATGTTTATATCCTTAAAAATTACTAAAAACTCCATGGAGCTTTTTTTTTTTTTTTAAAGATTGTATTTATTTATTTGACAGAGAGATCACAAGCAGGCAGAGAGGCAGGCAGAGAGAGGGAAGCCAGGCTCCCTGCTGAGCAGAGAGCCCGATGTGGGGCTTGATCCCAGGACCCCAAGACCGTGACCTGAGCTGAAGGCAGAGGCTTAACCCACTGAGCCACCCCTCCATGGAGGTTTTGTTCCTATGGATTATCTCTGTCCATACGGCCTATTTCAGAAACTAAAACCCAGAAAATCTTTAAACAGGACAAACCCACATCATCACAAGCACACTTGGGGCAACGATGTCACCACATGCATGTGGCTTCTAGAAAAATGCATCCTGCACTCTAGAGAGAAGTAGAGTGAAAACGCAAATAACATTTTAGCATTACTATGAAAACAGCTGTGACCCAAAGGACCCCTAAAAGGGGTCTGAAGCCCCCGGTTGTGCCCAGACCACACGAAGAACTGCAATACTTTGCCGCTCAGAAGACATACAGAATCACCCTCCTGCACCAACAGGTGGCCCAGCAGGAGACGGGCAAAGCGCCTCTAGTCCCGTTAATAACCAAGGTTTTTAAAAAGTATCTGAACTTATTAAAAATTCTGTAAAGATTTACTGAGAATCTGAAATTTCTTCTTCTTGACTAGAAAGATAATAATGATAAGATGACGATCTTAACAGGTTGATGATGGTGACGATATGACCTGCTGACAGTCTTGATACTGTGCCCAGTACAAGCCAAACATTGTTCCCAGTCTTTATGTATCCAATTCATTTGGTCTTTACAACCCTGTAAGGTAGCATTAAACACTGTAAATCAGCTGCCATCAAATAGTCGCAAGGCTTCCTCTTCAGCATGAGGTAGCAACACTAGCAATAATTCTAAATGACAAGCAAAAATCTTATGTATTTGGGAAATAAAGCAAAATGATGCTCCAAAGAATAATAAACCAAAAGAACAGATGGAATTGAAACTTTTGTTACAGAAAGCAGTGATCGAGTCAATTAAGAATGCTAATGTCCTTGGTATAATTGAACCATCAAGTCAACTTTTTGGAACACTGGCTTGGGAAATCACTCTCCTGTTTGATGTAGGAATTCAGCTTGAGACCGACTCAACGTGCACCATTTACACAAGGCTAGCTATTTAGGTAAACAAGAATATTTGCATTGGGTTTTTCTAAGTTACCTATTAGGAAAAATAATACAAGACTCTAGATTGAGTGAGAGAATGCAAACAAATACCATTATACTCGATCCAGTAAGAAATTATCTGTCCTTCCATTAACCCAAGCAAATTACAATTTCTACAAAGAAAAAACAGTTCTCAGTTGTGATAATCTGAGTATGTAGAACTATGAATTACTAGGGCAAGGAACTCTTAACTCTAAAGGCCTTTTTGGTTGGTTGGTTTTTGTTTGTTTGTCTTTTGAGAAAGAGAGAGAGAGTATAAGTGTGCCCTGCAAGCAAGGGGAGGAGGGAAAAAGAAACAGAAAACCCTCCAACTGGCTCCCCACTGAGTGTGGAGCCTGACATGTGGCTCTCTCCCAGGACCCTGAGATGGTGACCTGAGCCAAAATCAAGAGTCTGACACTTTTCCAACTGAGCCTCCCGGATGCCCCCAATTAACTCTCAATACCTTCTACCAATTTTGGGGTATCTTGAAAATATCACTGATATTCTGAGTAAGAAAAAGATATGTTTTACTAATAAAACTAACTGATACAGGGATTTTTTCAAAGAATGTGATTTGAAAAAATACAATACAGTACGTAAGGATGAATTATTAAGTAGAAACTGACTAGCATCACATCTCATTGTTACTCTTACCCTCCTGCCTGTAATCCCTTATACAAGATCTTTAAAAATTATTTTCTTTCTTTAAAAAAAAAATAGAGACAAGATCAAACTACCAGTTGTATTAATAGTAAGCGGCAATGAAACTGTTTAAGCTAATGATGCAATGTAATATCACATTTATTTGGGTGGCAGAATTTTTTTAAAGATTTTATTTATTTATTTATTTATTTATTTGGCAAACAGAGATCACAAGTAGGCAGAGAGGCAGGTGGGGGAGGGGTGGTGGTAAGCAGGCTCCCCACTGAGCATAGAGCCCGATGTGGGGCTCAATCCCGGGACCCTGGGACCATGACATGAGCCGAAGGCAGAGGCTTTAATCCACTGAGCACCAAGGCCCCCCAGGTGCCAGAATTTTTTAAATTAATCATTTGTTTTCTATTCTACTAATATCCCAAAGGAATCATCTAAAGTCTTTTACCTTATTTAACATATTTTGTGAGGGTACATCAGATCATATACTGGTATTAAAATTTCAGCCGTTTAAAATAGCCCCCATAGTTAAAATCAGGAATTCAAGGCTGTTATACTTGTGGCTTGGAAAGAATTCACCAAGTCAGCCTCCACACGGTTTCTGAATTGCATCTGCTTCATGCATATACTTTCCATAAAATGCCATCAGGAAGTATAACTTTAAACAAAGGGTGCTTCAAGAGGAGCTGTGCCACATCCTGGGGGAAAGGGGGGTTGTTGTGAGATCATGAAGGCATCTGTTTTCCAGTTAGGTCAAGCTTGACGTCTACAGTTTGAAATGATAGTTTTATTATAAGTCATTTCCTTTATACTTAACTTTTATTTTGATAGGTCACCAATCAGCCTCAAATATATCCTATAAATGTTAACATTTATAAATCAATATATAATAATTGAGGTATTTAATTTTTCTATTTATTTATTATAATTATAATTAGGTTCTATTTTCTAATGAATTTCATCTCAGGATACCAAAAGGAAAAGTTATAGAACAGTTATTATAAAAAGGGGATACTGACGGGGCTCCTGGGTGGCTCAGTGGGTTAAAGTCTCTGCCTTCAGCTCAGGTCATGATCTTGGGGTCCTGGGATCAAGCCCCACATCAGGCTCTCTGCTCAGCAGGGAGCCTGCTTCCCCCTTTCTCTGCCTGCCTCTCTGCCTACTTGTGATCTCTCTGTCAAATAAATAAATAAAATTAAAAAAAGAAAGAAAGAAAGAAAGAAACCTCTGTTTTAAAAAAAGGTGGGGATACTGAGTCTGAGAGTTAAAACTACTCTAAATAATAAAAAATCATGTGTTCCTCAAGATCTCAATTATGTCAAACCCTCCTAGATTCCTCCTTCAAATTCAGTTACAATAATGGACACATCTGTTCTTCCAAGCTTCTAACCATATCATCATCAGAACAAGATGTTTGTCCATAATTCCTATGTGTCCTCTGGGTCCTTGAGAACACAATACCACATGATCCACTCATCAGTTTCCCCTCTACACAGAGGAAACAGGAAGTCCTGAGCATTTTCCAAGGATCAAACACGCATGCAAAATTCAACATTATGTAACTCCAAAACGGGGACCTACCCTATTTTTGGGTTGGGTGGAAGATGGTATAATGTGGCTGCAAGCTCATTAAAATAGGCTTTGAGACTCTGTTTCCTCAAATGAGAAGTGAGGGAGTTCAGTCCAATTAGCTCTAAGACTTTTTTGACCTTTATTAAACTATGACTCTATGAATAAAGTACTTATACCAGTGCTACCTTTAGACAAGGAATAAAAGAACCTGTCTACTCCTGAATCTGAATGTTCCCTCTCCCTTCCTGTCAGGTAATTATTCTCTCAAAACACAAAAGTGATAAGCCTAGAGGATCACTATGAACTTTGGAATAAAACATTTTCAAAGACTATCGGCGACCAAGAGTCGAGTTCCTAGAGAACACACGCAGAGCCATCGGCCATTCTGATACCACTGGCACTAATCATTTTATCCACAACAGTTTCTACATGACTCCTTACATAAGAACATGTTCATAACACAAAAAGGATTACTTAAATGCATTTTTAAAAAGATTTTATTTATTTGACAGACACATCACAAGCAGACAGAGAGGCAGGCAGAGAGAGAGGAGGAAGCAGGCTCCCTGCTGAGCAGAGAGCCTGATGCAGAACTCGATCCCGGGACCCAGGCTTTAACCCACTGAGCCACCCAGGTGCCCTAAATGCATTTTTTTTTTAAAGATTTTATTTATTCGATAGACAGATCACAAGTAGGCAGAGAGGCAGGCAGAGAGAGAGGGGGAAGCAGGCTCCCTGCTGAGCAGAGAACCCGATGTGGGGCTCGATCCCAGGACCCTGAGATCATGACCTGAGCTGAAGGCAGCGGCTTAACCCACTGAGCCACCCAGGCGCCCCCCTAAATGCATTTTTAAAGAAACAAAATTCTGAGAATGCACAAATTCTTAACAAGTCAAATTCAACCTCCCAGAATATTAATTTTATGAGACAGCTTCCTTTTCCACTAAATCAGACCTTGCAGAGTGCAAGCCAAGGAATGAGCACTGCTTTTTCTTTTTCTTTTTCTCTTTCAGATTTTGTATTTTATTTGGGAGACAGAGAGAGAGAGAACAAAAGAGAGAGCGCATGAGAGGAGAGAGGTCAGCAGGAGAAGCAGACTCTCGGAGGCCGATGTGGGACTCGATCCCAGGACTCCAGGATCACGACCTGAGCCGAAGGCAGTCACTTAACCATCGGAGCCACCCAGGTGCCCGAGCACTGCTTTTTCAAGCTCCACAGGTGACTTTCATGTGTCATCTTGAATAAATAAGAACGAGAATTAAGGATGTTTGACAAGAGTAAAAGGTAAGGTCTCCCTGCCAAATCTTAATTTCAACAAGAGTCCTGGATAAAATATATTATGGCAGGAGATGCCCTAAATACACAAGCTGGCTTAGGCGCTGCAGAGGACCGGAGCTCCGGATCCAGAATGAGACAGCACCGCTTGCTTGCTCTGGCCTCTCTTCCTTACCCCACTTCGACCCACCCCTACCCTCAGAGAGGTGTTTTGTTTGTTTGCTTGTCTAACTTTTTCTCGTCAGCCACGTTCTCGTTTGTTTCAGTTTTTCAGAGTTCCTAAGAGCCAAATCACAGCATCTCTAAAAACGAATCCAAGTCAAATGAAACCATCCACAGACACATACTGCATTCATTACTTTATATTTTAGGGCAAGACATCTTGGAAGACATCTATCTGACAAGAAGCTGCGAGGCAGGGGAGAGAAAAACAGACAAAAGCATCTTTTGGACCATATCAAATTGGAGGTAACCAGATGGTGCTGGTTCCCATTTCACCCCTCTGTCCACCCCCAACAACATGGGTCACCCCCTGACTGCACTAATCAGAACTCTATTGAAGGAGATGGCTATGTGCATTTATTAGAAACCAAAGAAATCACTACAGAAACAGTCTCCCAAACCAAAGATAATCCTGTAAACTGACCAGTGTCAAGATCTGAATATTAAAACATACAAATCCAAATTTAGATACCTCTATGATAATTTTAGTTACAGCGGAACGTGTTACTGTATAGTTTCTCTGCATCTAATGCATAAAAATGAAATCTAGTTTTCAACATCATACTCCCACTAAAACAACCCGCAATCAATTAATGTTGTCAGCAGCAAAACTCAATTTTCTCCCCTGCGTGTGGAGGTGAACGTACAGAACAGATTGATAATTCCCGTTGCGAGTGTGGCTAAATGTTCCTAAGCAACCTTGCTTCATCATCTTCTCTGACAAAAACAAGGGAAAGAGTTTGAACTGCAGGCTGATGGAGCTCTGAATACTAATGACGAGGCAAGGAGGAATGCTTCATTACTGACGTTGGAGAGGAAAACAGGAGCAGCTTCTAGCTGTAAATAAATTCTAATTAAACTTGGTGTGCAGCTCGTACAGCTGAACCCAAGCCTGCAGAGGAAGTTCCTTCACTGACTGGCCATTCATGTGAGTTGGGCTCATTAATACGCTTGTATTTTCAGTTTAGCAAATGATTCGTGTGTGTTTTCTGGAAATTACTTGGAGGAAAAACCTTCCAAACATGTCCATTTATTTGCTGTGGAATTTGTTTAATCCTCTTAGGAGCATTTAGACTGACAACATTCTTAAATTAGCATCTTTGCCCAAGAGACCTTTCTAGTCCCATGCACTGAACTATAAGACAACCCAGAATCAAAATTAAAAACATTTCCACGGCTGGCCATGCTGCTGAACACCACAGAGCGCAGCAGAATGAATCCAATTTGAGTGAGAATCAAGGATGTTTTTCTTCTTACACCCTTTTCCTTCTCTGCCCAAATCCATCACTGTTGTATAAGATGAGTATCATGACTCATCTGACTCATCTTCCCTGTCTATAGAACAGGAATGAGAAATAATTTTTCCCAATAAAAACTCCATTGAGCTACTAGGGAAAAAATGAATAAACATATATACGTATTTCTTTAAAGTTTTTAAAATCAGAGTATTATGCTGTTCAGAGATAGAAATCATTACTTAATGTGTCATTGATATCAGAATTAACTTTTAAAAAGCAGAACATCTCTTCAAAATACTTCAACTATTGTGCAATAAAAATACCACAGAAATTCCTGAAAAGAAAAATTTTAAAGAAAAATGTTTTAACTAATCATTCTAGGGACACCCCCCAAAAAAATCTATTGAGAAGAATTCGGCAGATTTTTTTTTTTTTTTAAAAACAAGCTATAAAAATTCTCCCAGTATTGTGTAAATTTTTATTCTTTAAAAATTCTTAAAACATGCCATTTTTCTTAAATCAAATGAGAAGGTATTCCCTTGGCAAAGAACAATAAAATTATCAAAGAATACATTTTTAAAAACAAGAGCAACCAACACTTTACCAAGCACTAAGCTTGTCATCCAGATACAGGATCTCCTTTTAACCTGACAAAGAAGGGGAGTCCCAACAGCCCATTTAACATATGAAGGAACCAAGACTCCAGGGCTCACATATCAAGTACTTGGTGGAGCCAGGATTCAAATCCAGATTCTATGTCTACAAAGCCTGTGCCTTTACCCACTCACACTCAATGTTTCCAACTTTCCAAACACACTCAATCCCTGAGGTAACACACATGCCTTACATTCCTAAGAGTATCAGGAGGTACTAAATTACATATGCTAATCAGGCTATTATTTGAGCACAATTTTTATTTTCTGATTCTCTGAATCAGTTTAGGGTGAATTTATACTATTCATGGGGAAAGGTTCTGAGGTAGATAGAAAGGGGGAAATGTGCTAAGCATATACAGTTTCAAGAGCTCTGATTAATCAGGAAAGCAAATTATTAAACTACTTTAGCAACATCCTTTCTAATTACCCCTGATATCCCTCAGTACTCTCTTGAAAGGGTGTAAGTCAAACCAGCTCTAGGGTCCCTGGAAGCCACGTGCAACTTTGCCTTTCCACAACTTACCCTGGATGACCTCGGCTTCCTCACCTGTGAAAGAGGTATTCTACTTCAAAGTCTTTGTAAAGATGAAAGGAAAAAAATAAACGTGAAGAGGCTAGTTAATTGCCAGACAGTAGCCACTAAGTAGCAGTTACCATTTTCACCAAAGAAGTCAATTTTATCTCTCTCAATTAAGCCTTCTTAATAAAATCTCAAAAAAAAAAAAAAAAAAAAAAAAAGCTTCAGTCTATTTACTAAGAACTGTAAAATGAAATCTCTTTTTTTAAAACTGTATGGAGGGGACACCTGGGTGGCTCAGTTGGTTAAGCGTTTACCTTCAGCCCAGAGTTCTGCAATCAAGTCCCACATACTTCTCCCTCCCCCACTCTTCCTGCTTGTGCTCTCTCTCTTGCTCTCTCTCAAATAAATAAGTGAAATCTTCTCAAAAATAAAATAAATAAACAAAAAGTTGTATCTAGTCCCCTTCCAGTTTCTAATCCTGGCTATTATCTTTAAAACCTATTCTAAAAACCTGGGTTCTGCCATACTTAAATTCCTTAAGTTTGAAATCCTGATCAAGTGTGGGCACATATTTACACCTTAATTCAAAGAGTAAACAAAGATTACAGTAGTGGAGCCACTTACGGATACAATGTGTTCCGGACACTTTCCATAACTTCAGAACAGTGGCAGCTGCCAATATAATGATACACATACTATTTGAATATAAATAAAATGGAATATTATCGAAAAGGTTGACATGATTACATGCTGACTCAAAAGGTGACTCCATCACCCCTTCTTGTCTAGCTTAAGTGATCTAACACACTTACCATTTAATTTCTAAAGGAAAATGTAGAACATGGTTCTATAGTAAAAGGAACATTTTTCTCTTTCAGCTTTCTCCCCCTCGTAAAATCTAAGTATCATGTTAAAAATTCGCTTATGTATCTGATAATATACCTAATATCAACATTTCTTGACTTAGATTCCTTTTAAAAAACTAATAAGCAAACACTTCTTAAAGATAGCATTCTTTTTTTTTTTAAGATTTTATTTATTTATTTGACAGAGAGAGAGAGCGCGCAATCACAAGTAGACAGAGATACAGGCAGAGAGAGAGGAGGAAGCAGACTCGCCACTGAGCAGAGAGCCCAACGCTGGACTCGATCCAGGACCCTGTGATCATGACCTGAGCCAAAGACAGAGGCTGAAGCCACTGAGCCACCCAGGCACCCCAAAGATAGCATTCTTAAATGTAAACTAACACTTAGGTGGGATTCTTGAGAAAATATGCTCTCTAGATTTTTTTTTAAGCTTATTTTAAAAAGCCATTGCACAGGGCGCCTGGGTGGCTCAGTGGGTTAAGCCGCTGCCTTCGGCTCAGGTCATGATCTCAGGGTCCTGGGATCGAGTCCCACATCGGGCTCTCTGCTCAGCAGGGAACCTGCTTCCCTCTATCTCTCTCTCTGCCTGCCTCTCTGTCTACTTGTGATCTCTGTCAAATAAATAAATAAAATCTTTAAAAAAAAAAAAAGCCATTGCACAGAAGTTTTGAATTTCAGAAGTAGAAGAAAACAGTATTTTAGCTCAACCTCTTATTTTAAATATAAAGATACTGAGGCCTCAAAAGACACATCGTTTTGTCAAATTTCATAGGAAATCTAGAGTGAAGATCCAGGGTTTTGAGAAAACAGGACTTGCTTACCCCTGATGTACAGATGAACCAAATAAGAACAGATTGTGGGAAAGAACGGGACATGCTGGGGGTCTGTAAGAGGCAGCGGTGGAAAGGAGGGATTTTACTGGTTATGGATGAGAAATAGAATCTCACAATAACATTATGGGCAATCCCTCAAGTGCCTAAAAACTACTATTTAGCATGCCTGACAACCGAAACAAGCACAGAGTTGATTCATTGGCTCACTAGAAGGCGTTCTTTGTAACACAGCAAGCTGTTTTCTCATTAGCTCTACAACTAAAGGAATATAAAGAATACAAAGCTGATATTAACTATTTAAAAATTTACTCCAAGAACCATGGAATTCCCCCAATAGAAATATAAAGACTTGCTGGATGTTTCATTATGTGAAATTATTGCCAATTCAATTGTCTTAAAAGTTGTGCTATAAAACATATTGTCCTTTGCTGTTCCAGATCACATTTGAAAGAATTAACTTTCTTAAGAGGGTTTCTGGAATTTTCTTTTACTCTCTAAAGCCAAATCTTAGACCCTTAAAGAAATGGTAAGCTGGCACTTTGCCCATTCTTCTCTAGGCAATTTTTAGTTTGTTTAAGGAATAAGGGGGGGTGGGGATCATATAGAAACTACAATAGCATCAAGTTGCTTACATCTCCTCCTGAAGACTTTGGAAATTTAGTGTGGTAGTCAGAAGCAATCCAGAAATCTACTGTTAGGGTTATTGGTTAGAAAGAGGGATTGTGAGGGGCGCCTGGGTGGCTCAGATGGTTAAGTGTCTGCCTTCGGCTCAGGTCATGATCTCAGGGTCCTGGAAGCCTGCTTCTCCCTCTGCCTGCTGCCCCCGCTGCTTGTGCTCTCTCTCAAATAAATAAACAAAATCCTAAAGAAAATAAGAAGGAAGGAAGGTAGGAAAGAATGAAGACACGCTTGTGAAAACAAACTCGTTTAAATAAAGACATACATAAACTTATGTAGATATATACATATCTAATATATATACACATATCTAAATATATCTGCATCTATACATGAAGAGTAGTCAGTCACAAAATCTTACTGACGCATCCTCACTACTAACTAACCTGTTGTGTCATACTGTACATGTGACAGAGACTGAGGCATGCTTATACCAACATCTATTCTTCTCTTCCTCCGTGCTAAAGAAACCCTGATTTTTAGCTGAGGAGTCATGCACTTGCCTTACAACAAGCTGCCCTACAACTAGAACATGATAAAACTAAGAATGCTATGTGGCACTTCACAAAACCATCCTTAAAAGGCAAACCAGGTGCCCTTTTTCTTCCCTCCTTTATGCTGCCTGAAATGTGAACATGATGGCTGATGCTCCCGCAGCCACCTTGGACCATCAGACGATGTATTAAGGATGACACTGACGTGATGGAGGTATTTGGTTCTCCAACACGGAGACTATCATTCATACCAGCACAGACTGTTGACTGCTTGGTTCCTTTTACATAAGAGACAAATGAACTTTTAGCCTGTTTCAGCCACTATTATTTTTATTTGGGGGATTTGGGGTTACACACTGCCATACTTCATCCTAACCAATAAGGTAAAAGATTTACCAAAAAATATTTATAACAAGAAAGAGACCAGAGTTTTTGTTTTAATGCTATTAGATTTAAATCAAGTTTAGGGGGGCACCTGGGTGGCTCAGTGGGTTAAGCTGTTGCCTTCGGCTCAGGTCATGATCTCAGGGTCCTGGGATCGAGCCCCACATCCAGCTCTCTGCTCAGTAGGGAGCCTGCTTGCTCCTCTGTTTCTGCCTGCTGCTCTGCCTATTTCTGATCTCTCTCTCTATCAAATAAATAAATAAAATCTTTAAAAATAAATAAATAAATAAATAAAAATAATAAATCAAGTTTAGGGACATGCCAGTAAAGCAACAAAACTAAGAAGAAAGTATAAAGCTGTTCTTGTGAAAGAGATATTCAAAGTATTCTGCTCTCAAAAGTTAGTCAAGAAAGCTACTACTCAAAGCGACTGGGTGGTTCAGTGGGTTAAAGCCCTGCCTTCAGCTCAGATCATGATCCCAGGGTCCTAAGATCGAGCCCCACATTGGGCTCTCTGATCAGCAGGGAGCCTGCTTCCTCCTCTCTCTCCCTCTCTCTCTGCCTACTTGTGATCTCTCTCTCTGTCAAATAAATAAATAAAATCTTAAAAAAAAAAAAAAGGAAAAAGAAAGAAAGAAAGCTGCTACTCTAAGTGATGGAATCAGAGACACACATGCTCCCTGCTTCAATTGTTATCTGTGGTTTTTGTTCTGTTTTCAGCCTTTTGAAAAATGAATGAGATTGCTATTCATTAAATTATGTCAGGAGTAGTTTTTATTTAGAATCCTCGTCACTTCTTCCCCTCTGCATTCTTGAATGTTCCACCAAACAGTTAATCAGTCAAACCTTCTAAATTGAGGAAATAGTGCTCAATCAATCTGCTCTTAAAGTTAAGAAATAGACCTTAAAAAGCATAATTAGGAAACCTTACCTTCCAGAGGTCATTCAGAGATGAAATATGAGGATATATGTGAATCCACTTTGTAAACACTAAAGTACAATACAAAGGATATTAGTATTGATTTTCTGTTAAAATAATCAAGAAGGGAAAACAGAGCATTTCCCTACCAGGAGAACACACTTTGCAATTTTCTATCACTTTAATTCTTCACAGGTTTCTATAAAATTGATGTTTTTTTTAAAAACAAACCATGCAAATTAGGGGATAATTTTAGTTCCTTTATCTCTACCTCTTTAATTCTTATCAATAACACTACCATTTCTAGATATTTTACTGATTAGAGCCTTTACCGTACATAAATCATACATTATGACAATCTTAATATTACTCAGGTTATAAAATCTATGCTTGATAAAACAAATTTAAAGATGTAAAGATGCCTGGCATGCCTACTCACTTTTCTATTATCTTTCAAGCTATTATTTCTTCTTGATCTAAAGTGGACATGCATTTGCTGATGTGAGGCTCTTTAAGTCAAAAAGGCAACCCATTATTCTTTATAGAGACTGAAATCTTATCCTCCTCGTTGTCCATGGAGACATAATACCCCTTATTAGCTTCCAAAAATGAAGAATGTCTCAGAATATTCCAATGCAAGGTTTTTTCCAGTGTAATAAGGATGGAAAAGCAAAGACCCATGGGTTTCAATTCCATTTCAGCCACTTACTATCCATGATACATTTTTAAGACATTGCAACTTATCGAAGCTTAAGCCTAACTACATGTAAAAACAGGGACACTGTCTGTTGCGAGGTTCACTCAGATGCTAGTTCCTTGGTCCACTTCATCTCTTCTGAGCAGCTGTGCTCAACTTAAAAGAGATACATGGTGCCGAGGTCATCTAAAGTTGAGTATCCTAGTAATTCATATGAAAACAAATGTCATCTAGCTCCACAAATTTTCATGTGTATCTCTACAGTGTATATCTCCTTTTTCTTTTTTCCTTTTTATTGCAGTAGAAATTCTTGGTTTGCTCAATCACAATGACATCTAATGACAGATGGCTGGGTAACAAAGCTGAAAAAATATGTAACAGTATTCCCAGATTACTACTTGATTTTTATCATATAAACTAAAAAACTTGGGTTAACTTTACTTTAAGATCATATCTAATTCACATAATAATCAATGGTCATTTTACTGCCCATTTCCTAAAACAGTCATCTAGTCATTAGATTTTCCCCTCCCCAATCCCATGGATTTTATGAGTTCTCTCCAGATACAACAGTTAGCTTTTTGCAAAGAAGTCTATTACACCTTTTGCTGTTACATTAAATTTGCATGTTTGACCCCAGAGCACTCCTAAAAAAAGACAAACAAAAGGTACCCAATTCACCATTATCTGTAGATGTCATTAATATGCTGCTTAGCTAATTCTTTCAGATTAAAAAATATATACACATTATCTTGTGGTTCTCTTTAATTTGATATGTTTTCAATAATCATTATGTCTTTGGACAGTTTATTAAACATTCATAATTTCTTTATCCAATTCAGTTAATTTGGTATGTGAGAATTCAAAAAAATTGCTTTCTCAAAATCATGATATTTAACATCTATAGCCTTTTTTTAATCAAGTTAATTCTATAAAGCTATCAAGGAAAGCAATCAGTTTTTGTATGATGATTACTACTTTAAATCTTTGGTCCTGCTTCCATTATCTTATAGATGTTTACACATTCTTAATAATGTTATTTCATCAGTCTATTAGGAATTGAAATTAAACTAACTGGATGCTAATTTTTCTTTTTAAAAACAATACACTAAATTTCCCCTGCTAATTCTTCATTATTTCTAGTACTAAAACCCAACACTTTTTCCTAATGTTTCTTGGGGGCGGGGGGGTGCAGTCTGCAAAACTCTGAAAGACTACAGATAGCACCAACTCTACTGGAAGATGGAAAAAATGACCATGGCCTATGGGTATGATTTCAGATCACTGACCACATATACTACCTATCATTCAAATTGTTCTGCTTTCATTGTTTACAGTCTTGACAGTTTTTGCCTTTTGTAAAATCCCGTAACATTACATAATTTTTATAAGGTGTTTAACTATGAAAATTGTTTATTGTTTGTATAAAATGAAGGAGAGGTGCTTGCCTTTGTTCATTTAAGCCTAAACTAACTCAAGGGGACATAAGGGTGCGTGCGGGTGCACACACACACCAACACACACAAACACAGTCCCTCTACGTAAAGAGATGAATAGCTTAGAGATACTACTTATAACTTTTAAATTTTGAGCTGTGTTAATACATTATTTATAAAAAATTCCAGACCAAGAATCAGAATCCTCCACAAGATGTTTATCAAAACAACAACAACAACAAAAACCCATGTTCCCTAAAATCCCATGATATTCAAATATTCATGAGAGGAAAATAGATTATCATCATCAAGTAACAACTACTCCCATAATGCAGATTTGTTTTCAGCTCCAACTGAAGGATACAGAAATAGGATACCTGGAAATGAAGCTAGGAGAAATAAGGTAGATGGGAACCAAGACTATAGAGGAAGTAATGACCCTATGGAAACCTGATCATTTTCTTTGATATAATTACTTGATTAAAGGAATTCAATATCAAGGATCTGGAAAAGCACCAAGAGGCAATCAGTCTAGTAGGATGAGTGGGAATAAACCTCAGACCACTTTCATCATACCTCAAATTTCTCCTTGGGCTAATCTAAATGAAAAATATTTCCTTGGCTTCCAGAATTATACACCTGCACAGTTCCCCTAAGGTAGGGAAGGGAGGGAGGAAGGAAGCAGGAACATGGGGAAACAAGTTCAGTGATAGATGACTCGGCACTGAGGTATACTTGTCTCCTACAGAGAAAAACTGACAAATACGTGTGTCTGTGTAACCCAAGCATTTTAAAATCCATTTCTGTATTATTAGTAGTATTATAATGACCTTCACTTCAGAAATATGGAATGAATTTTGCTCCCAGAGTTAAATACTACCATTAAAGAGCAAATACAGTGTTATCTCAATGACAAAGAAGCGTCATCATTTGGCAGAGGAATTCACGTGTCATGGCCCAGATTCCTTTGAAACTTTCCAAAGGAAGGACAAGTTATATATAATAACCACCGTGGCTGGTAATATTCTGTTTTATACACAAAGATAATCAGAGTGACAGGAGCAACTCACTTTATTTATAGCGCCTGCATACTAACACTTCCCCATGTTCTGAGAGGAAGCTTTGTGCAAACACTATGTAAAACCATGATTAGTTAGAAGTAGAAGGATTTTATCACTGGCCCATAAAAGTAATCATTTGACAAGCCAGTGTGAATAAGTGCCCCAGGATGATTTCCTTTAGCACTCTGACACCAGCTCAGCGCTGACTCCATGGGCTTGCCACTGGAATTTTCCAACAGGGCTCCCTACACTTGGCTCAGTGTTCTGCTGTGTAGTCTGAAAATTCTTAATCATTTTTGAGCAAGGGATCCACGTTTTCATTCTACACTGTGACCTGCAAATTGTGCAGCCATCCTGTTCCTGCTTCTTAAGGTATGATATGAGAATCAAAAGTATCAGTATCACCTGGAGAACTGTTAGACTCTGGTTCTCAGGCTCCATTCAAAACCTACTGAATTGACATCCGTATCTTGAAGGGATCTTGACAATATTAACACCCAGGTGAGAGCAGGAGGAATACTGTTCTACTGGAAGTAATTCTACATTAAGACACAAAAAACTTTCAAAAATACCATGCTGTGCAGGGTACATGACAAAAATCAACCAACCTGTGATATTAAACAGTAACTAACGAAGTGAAGTATTTTGTTTTACAGAAATTGATACAGGGGCAGCTGGCTGGCTCAGTCAGTACAGCATGCAACTCTTGATCTCAGGGTTGTGAGTTCAGGCCCCACACTGGGTATAAAAATCACTTAAAAATAAAATCTTAAAAAAAAAAATCAATATAAAATGTTTGGTCTATTCCCTTAATTTAAGCATCCTTCCCTTAAATTCATTTAACAAGCGTTTCGAATCACTTAAGAAGTATAGTACTGTTAAAAGCTATTTGTTCTCCCCCAAAATTCATACGATGAAGTCTTCTTCCAGGGTTTCTGAATATGGTTCATTTGGAGAGAGGGTCTTTAAGGATGAAATTAGTTAACAGAGGCTTTCAGGATGAGCCTTAATCCAATATGTTAGGTCAGCACTAACAGGAAGAGGAAACTGTGACATAGACACCCACAGAAGGAAGATGGCCAAAGAGAGAGGCCTCAGAAGCAACAACCATACCAAAACCTGATCTCAGACTTCCACACTCCAGAACTATAAGGAAGTAGGTTTCTGCTGTTTAAGTCACTCAGCCTGTGGTACTTTGTTGTGGTTGATCTAACAAACTAATACATGGGGGGGGGGGGGGGCATGTCAAAATATAGTTTCTTTCTCTTTCTGACAAAGTCCATGAACTATCAACTTTCAATTCATAATTTCATTAACGGAGAAATCATATATCCAAGTGCTGTTTTTCAAAATTCGCAACTGGCCTACATATCAGAATCCCCAAATAAGTCCATGCACAGGAGTCATGTGTCGATACAGCAATACAGATTATTTCCTCCTAATTCCTAATGGCTGAACACCTAGAAACTGTAAGCAGAAGGAAACAGGAAAACGACAAGTCATCTTAAGATGGCCTAATAGTAACCTCTACTTCTGCCGTTTAGACAGATTGTAAACATCACCCAACCAGAATCCCTTCACTTACAAAATGTATGCACAAACTTAGGAAATTTCATACACTTAGTTGTCCATGAAAAGCCAACTGCTGTTCCCACTCTGGGTTTTACTAACATAGAGATAATAATGGCTTATATGAAAAACGATCTCAGCAGAATGCCCTTCTCAATCTTCTGTTAATCTTTTCTCCATCACTGCAGACAGCAGTGGGTAACATTAGTGGGGGGGTGGGGGCTGTCATATGCTCATGGCAACTGGGTCTAATGACCAACCATTCACGAAATCTAATTTAAAATTAGTGCTATAGAGGGAACAAGGCTCAGAACATTCATTCAGAAGGACCTAGAAATTGCAAGAAATCTAATGTTACTTTGTATCTATTTCTTTCTAGAATACATAAAGTGCTGCCTGGATGGCTTCTCTGTTTTCCCCTCATTTCCAATTTTCTCCTTGCAGAGCAGAAGAAAGGAAAGACACGATTCTTTATTTGAAAATTGTGATCATAAGTTACCCATAGTTGACTACATTTTCACTGACTCACAGTATAATTGTTACTTATAATTTTAAAACCAGGGCATTGGGGGGGGGGGGGATAGTTGGAAATTCAACTAAATAAGAGCAAGGAAAACACTAACTTTCATTTTTCCTATTAACAAAGAAATAGTCATCATCAAGAACACCAATAAACATCCCTAGCCAGTAAGGATCAAGTTTAGACACTCACCCTAGTTTGCAAAGAGAATCATTCCTAAAATGGTTCCTAAAAGAAGAAACTATAGATGGGAATGTCCACAGAGTCTAGATGTGTCCCTTATGGTCTCTCCCATAGAAATCCAGCCTCTTTAAAACATACATGAGCTAATCTTTAAACCCTGTGTTTAGGAGCAGCTGGACTGGGAGAAGACACTTCAGAGTAAAAAATCTCTTTGTCATTATTGTGGTCATTTAATAAATCTCTCCCAGCCCTTCCTCCCTCTGCTCCTGGCCCAGAGACTGGTGGGCATTGGTAGGATTGCTGTAAAACAGGGACAGAAAGGAGAAGAAAATAAGCCCCACACACCATTCCAGAGGCCCCCAGCAGCTCCAGTCATGAGGACCAGCTTGTCCCCAAACCCCTACCTACCACATTCTACCTTTTGTCATCCACCTCCAGTAATGAAACAACCATTGTGAGCCTGGACCTTCTTTCAAAGAATAAATAAATCTTACTTTATCTCTGTGTACCCAACAGTTCTCTATTACCAAATGTTTATAATTATTAATGTCTTCTTTCTGGGATTTTTTATTAAATATAAATGGAATGAGTAAAAGGAAGGAGACAAAGAAAAACAAGTATACATGTCTTCTTTCACTCTCATCCAACCAACATGTGAGTATCTACTATATGTCAAACACCATTCTACACACGGGGGATACAACAGCAAGCCAGACAAAGACGCTACTCCCTTGAGTTTACATGACACTCAGGAGTCAGTGTCGTAAAGTAAGACTTTAAAAAAGAGGATGTGATGAAGAATGACTTGATCAGAAAAGATCTGAGTGTCGAGCCTAAGACAAGCCCCAAGACAAGGAAGAGCCCATGGTTCTCAAGTCAAAGGAACAGAATTCCCAGCAGGGAGATAAACCAGTGCAAGACCCTACTCTAGAAATGAACATGGTAGGCTCGAAGAGCAGAAAAATAACCCCTGTGGCTAACGTGTGGGTGAGTAAGGTAAGCTGAGGGATTCTGGCCAGGATTAGGAGACTCTGAACTCAATGTGGCCAAGCTTAAAAATCTGAATGGGCCTGCTTCGGGGATAAGACAATATAGTCACAAGTATAAGAAACTGTACTCTATGCTACAGCAGGCATAAGATGAAATGGATGGAAACGCAAGCAGAAAAGTCATAGGGTCACTGCGCTAAGGGAAAGATTAACAATGACCTGGAGCACACACTGACCAAGATTTCCAATATACTCCAGTTAGAAACATCATGATTAAGTTCTTCACTCCCAGATTCCAAACTTTCTCATCCTAACCTTTAGTCCTACCACAGACCCAACCTTTAGGAACCCCAGACTATCCACCAAGTTAAGAAGAAAACTCCTTATCCTTAATTCAAGGCTCTCCACAAAATAGACCCAACTTACTGTTCCAGATCCATAATGCACTACTCCCAGCGAAGCATTATACACCCACCCTTCCTGCATACTACTTAGAACTTGCCTATATTCTGTTACCTAAAAGAGAAGTGACACAACCTTCCTACCTTAAATCACCTGGGACATCAATTTTATCTCTTTGGGTGGCAACTAAGGTGAGGATAAAAGTTAAACACAGACTAGAAGTAATACCCCTTCAGCTAGAATACTAGGATGCATTCCATTCCACTAGCATTCTATGAGAATGCTCCACATAACATTCAAATAGAGCTTCCTATGCAAAGCCTACTATGAAAGCCTACCATGTTCTAGGCAACACATAAGGAATGTAATCATATTTAACTTTGTCGATTCAATGACCTAAGTGTAAAAATGCATATTCTGCAAATGATGAACTAAGTTTCAAGAGATAAAACTGGTCCAAAGTAACACAAAAAAGACAGTGCCAGAAGTAGACTTCCCTAGGATCATGGACACTATTTCTCCCCATTCCCATCATACTCATTCAATAAGTGGTTATTGAATACCTACTCCGGGCCAGAAACTGCTCTGATCCTGTAGATTCAAAAGGGAATAAAAGGAAAGACAAATGGGAGTTGCATCCTACTGTATCTTTTAAAAAGAAATGTGCAGAAAGAAAGACATGATTATGGTATTAATGTGGGTTTGAGGCAAAATGCTATGGGGTAGAGAGCAGGGGTTGGATGATGAGAAAAAAGCAAGATAGTAAAGCAGGGAAATGATGGATGGGGAAACTAATGTTTGCATGATGGAGGTTCATAGCCTAAGTAATCAAATTAGAATAAATTCTGAACCTGCTTCAAAAAACATTACGTGCATACAGATATATGTGCATATATATTTGAAGTTTTTTTTTTAAATTCAACAAGTAGTTCTTAATCAATCACTACCTTTCTTATTGGTTGTGTAAATAAATGTTACAATGACAGACACAAATATGCCATACTGAGAGTCACCATATAGTTAATATACACTGTTATGATATAGAATGTGTATCACTTGTAATCAGCTTTTTAGATTAACTAGCACGTGCACACACACATACACCTTCCAGCACTGGAACCTATAAATCACTGAATACCTCAGAGCTATTAGAAAACATTAATTCAATTCCTCAAGCTAAATTACATTTCACAATTTCCATCAATGGGCTTGAATAGAACCTTGAGATGATTAATGTTTTATCAGCGATTACCCAGACAGGGGAACAGAGAGCCTGCCATCTCGAATTTAGGATGTTAGTTCAGTACCACTGATGAAGTAAAGACCTGAGCTACCATTTGTACGAGCATTATTATTCAAATTTAGTAAAAACTTGAAAAAGTTTAACTTATTTAGGAATTCATTTCTGTCACTTAAGACTTGGTATTGCTGTGGGGTTTTTTTTGCTAAAAGCCAAGAGATGAAGATTTTGAGAAGTCTTAGAAATCTCAAGGCTAAAATAGGTAGATAATTCTATGATCTGAGCTCCAGAAAGGAATATTAGGGCATGGTTTCACAAGCTTCTGAGACTCAACTGTTTGAAGCTAAGCCATTCTTCATGGATTTACATTTATTACTGCCTTCAATTATGACTTACACCTCTTCCCAAACCCTCCGACTATAGCTTTCTTTTCTACCTCATGGAGAGCAAAGAAAAGGTTTATTGCTTTAACAGTCAACCCTATGCCCTAAGGACAATACAGAGCACAGGGACATGTTTTGTTAGTAAAGACTTTCTGTTCAATCAAAGCATGCTATTTGAAGGACCTAATATGCATGTAATCAATTTGTAAAAACAGTGTCTTTGAAATGACCCACAATTTACACTTAATTTAATGACTATTACATTTAAACTCATATTTCCAACTTCTAGAAAGCCTTGATAATACTGTATGCAGTCATTTCTGTTACACAAAAATTAACTTAGGGCTTCTCTGAGATGTGTCTTAACTTCATGACCCATTTATACAAATATACATATCACTGTAGCCTGTATAAAAAGCTCTACACTCTCTGGCTTTCCTAGAGACCAGAAAAACTCAAGAATGTAGACTAAGTAATCTCAGGTGTGATGAAGATAGGATTCGCCTATCCCAAAATCCTGAAGGCAGAAGGGGACAGTAAAAGGATGATGGGCTTTAAAACAAGTCAGATATACTCTTTTATCCACTTGGATGTGGGGCATCTTGGCAAAGTGACTCTCTTGGGTTTTAGTTTCTTTATTTTAGTTTCAGCACCAGTGAGCTGTCTCTCTCTTGAAAAAGAGAGCAGTGTTTAAAATACCTAGGAAAGAGACATACAAATAGTAGAGGATATGATCCTCTACTATGATCCAAAGGTAGTAGGATATGATCCAAACAGTAAAGGATATGATCATTATTGTTACTATTAATTTGCTTATCAAAAACACTAAACTTGAAGTTGGAGTTCTACAATTCAGGAATTTATAAGAACTTCTTAAGGCGTAAAAATCAAACTATTCCTTAAAAATATCAGAATGTGGGGCACTTGGGTGGCTCAGTGGGTTAAAGCCTCTGCCTTCGGCTCAGGTCATGATCTCAGGGTCCTGGGATCGAGCCCCACATCAAGCTCTCTGATCAGCGGGGAGCCTGCTTCCTCCTCTCTTTCTGCCTGCCTCTCTGCTAATTGTGATCTCTGTCTGTCAAATAAATAAATAAAATCTTTAAAATAAATAAATACACACACACACACACACACCAAGATGTCAGACTCATACCACAGTTTATGAAATTCTGTTTCTCTGTTCTAGCTTTAGGGAACTCAAAAGGGCCTCTGATTAAATTTGAAAAGCTCATTCTTGTGGGATCGAGGAGAGAGGTAAGAGATTTATTTTTCTCTCAGCATGGCAAAGATTAATAAATTGAAAATACTAATAGAAATTTCTCTTGCAAAATACTGGCATAAGTATTCACTAAATGTCCGTTCAGAGTTTTAAAGAAATCTTTTGGAAACCTAAAAATAAAAATTTTTTTGCTTGCAACTAGAATTCTTAAATCTACTACAAACTATGACTACACTCCACATGGCACCCTACAAAACATGATGTCTCCAGTTTGGTTAAATTTCAAGTTGATTTCACTACATTTTCTTACTTTTTTTTTTTTTAAGATTTAATTTATTTATTTGACAGACAGATCACAAGTGGGCAGAGAGGCAGGCAGAGAGAGAGGAAGAAGCAGGCTCCCTGCTGAGCAGAGAGCAGGATGCGGGGCTCCATCCCAGAACCCTGGGATCATGACCTGCACAGAAGGCAAAGGCTTTAACCCACTAAGCCACTCAGGCGCCCCTACAATTTCTTACTTTTGTTCATATGTATGTAATGGCATTCCAAATGCCAACTACAGTAATGCTTTTCAGTCTTGTCCATCTAAACTATTTCAAGAAAGAAGGGAGGTTGATACCACAACTTAGTCACCTTTTAGGAGAAAAATTAATTTATGTATGCTGTAGTGTAATAAATTGATGTTTTGCAATGAAACAGACACAAAATAAAACTTTATTTTTCACTTAGTTATTTCATTTTTTTTTTAAGATTTTATTTATTTGAGAACGAGAGAGAGAGAGAAAAACAAGGGAAGGGACAGAGGAAGAGGGAGGGGGAGAGGAAGAGGGAGAAGCATTTGGGGAGCCCCCATGCAGGGTTCCATTCCAAGACCCTGGGGAAGACCCAACGATGATGACCTGAGCCAAAGGCAAACACTGAACAGACTGAGCCACCCAGGTGACCCTCACTTAGTTATTTCAAATAAAAAGAGCTCAATATTTAAATTAAAAATATTCTGTCTCAGTTTATACATTAGACCTATCTTGGTTTTCTTTTTCCTATCTTGTTCAAATGTCAAAGAACTGATGAGGATAAAAACTTTATTTTACCCTTATGATGCATACTAATTCTTCCCATAAAAAAACAATTTATAAGTGGAAACACATACCACATTAACCTTTTAAGAACAAAATTTTCTTCCAATTATTGCTCTTGTTCCCAGTATCTAATACAAGTTCAATACCATAGAGTCACCACAGCTCAGGTGAGATTAGGCCCATCAGTGCAGATGACCTCAGGGACACTCAAGTTTGCGTGCAACGTTCATCTAACCCTAGTCTTTAACAACCCCTTTTTTGGAAAATGTGCTCATGTGAACTAACTGGATGCAGACTTTCCTTCTCTTACATATACACAAATTGACAAAACCCTGTAGAATATGCGAACTCCCCCCACAGGTGCCTAGCCCAATTCCAGAGCTGGGAAATGACAGAGGAGAGGGCAAGGGAAGGGCACGTCGTGGATCCCTTCCACCCAGCAATCTCCAAGAGCTCCAGCTGCTTGCCGTGCAATCTTTAAAATATTATCTCAATCTTAAATCTAGAGAGAGACTGCTAAAGAGAGTAGGGACTTAACTAGCTTTAAACACATAAATAAGAAATCATTCCCAGCTGTAGAGTTTAAATAAAGAGAGGACAAATTTTACACCCCTGGAGCCAAAGAAATTCCAAGAATGTGCTTTATCAGAGAAACACTGAAAACCCCCGAAGTCTCTAGGTTCCTAATGGGATGATCAGGGGAAAAGTCCTGGAGTATTAAGCTCGAGTAAGGATAAGTTAGTAGCTGATTAGCATTCAAGATCATACTAACAGAAGAACAGCTGGGGAAGACTTGGTCTTCTCAGTAGTTCTGGATATGTGGTGACAGCAGGACAGGGCAGCAGAAGGGGCTACAAGAACCGAGACCCTCAGAGGCACAACTGTGTTTATAATTTCCTAATAATTTTTTAGTTTTGCTTATATTTTTATAATATTGCTATATACTATGTAACATATTATTTGTTTGTATGTTTTGGGGTTTGTTTGTTGGTTTTTCTTAAAATTATCCTAAAGTTTTAATGAGACAAACACTTTGTTTAGAAAAACAAATTTTCACTATGCTCTTCTTTAAAACTCTGCTTCTCAGGGAAAATCAGTGTAAGAAATAATTTAATTTTCTAAGGGTGGGGAAGATACAGTTGAGGCGAGTTGGAGTACACATGTGGTGATCAGAAAAGCAGAAAACAGTCTCTGGGCATAGGGACCGGGAAAGGAACTCTCCCCAGTCACCCTGTCCCGTAGTTGATTCTGTGGTGAGCCAAGCTGGGAAATCACTGTCTCTGGAAGCATGGAAGCTGACTGTACCTTCATAAGCAATTAATCTTAAATAATTGCTCTTGAGGGGCGCCTGGGTGGCTCAATGGGTTAAAGCCTCTGCCTTCGGCTCAGGTCATGATCCCAGGACCTGGGATTGAGACCCGCATCAGGCTCTCTGCTCAGCGGGGAGTCTGCTTCCCTCCTGACTCTCTGCCTACCTCTGCCTACTTGTAATCTCTGTCTGTTAAATAAATAAAATCTTTAAAAAAAAAAAAATACAATTATGAAAAACACACATCACAAATGTAGGGAAATTGGAATTTTAAATACGAATAAAACATTGGAACATGAAATCAGCACCAGATGTCAGACTGAAATTAAATTTTCAGCTGTTTTACAAGGAATTGTCCACCCTGGAAAAATGTATTTTAGTATTCAAAAGTAAATAGCGGGACGCCTGGGTGGCTGGTCCGTGAAGCGTCTGCCTTCAGCTCAGGTCATGATCCCGGGGTCCTGGGATCGAGCCCCGAATCAGGCTCTCTGCTCAGCAGTGAGTCTGCTCCTCCTCTTCCCTCTGTGATTTCTCTCACCCTCACTCTTTCTCAAATAAATAAATAAAATCTTTAAAAACAAACAAAAGTAAAAAGTAGAACACTCAATTCATGGAACATTGTAAGTGTCCAAACCACTTTCTCAATAATATGAGGTTTAAAAAAAAAAACTGAAGTGAGGGAAGAAAGAATGTTCATTCATGGGGGCTCTTTTTCCAAAATGTGTATTTTAACTGAACCGTTATGAGGCATGCTTCAGTCTACAAAAGAACTTCAGGAATAAATCGAGTTATACCCCAGCACCAAAAACATTTGAAAATTGTAAAAAATAATAATAATAATAATAATAATAAATAATAAAATAAATAAATAAAAACAAATTAAAAAAAAAAACCCTAGGGCTGAGACAGCAAGCTGTCACTAAGCCCTGGGGTTACTAAGTCAAGTGTTATGAAGAGCTTCTAAGAGAGGGCACCATGCCGTGGCCATGATGCTCTAAACACTCCCCAGAATGCCCAGCATGGAAGCCTAAGCTCCTCAGAGCAGCTCGGAGGGCAGGCTTCCAGGATCCAGCCAGCCCGTCTGCCCTTCACAACCAGAACCGCACACTGACTCACCGGTTTCCCACACAAAACCATGTCACAGCTTCTCCCTTCACCAGCAAAATCCCCGCTCCTCCTCCTACAGCAAAACTGACTCGGTCCATAGTCAGCGGTCAAGTTTGAAGTCTTCCTCAAACACCATCATCACCAACCTCTCCCCTCCTTCCACAGGCCCCCAAACAAACAAGTCCCACAAAACCACTGTACTACATACTCCTTTACGGTCACCATCACCACGCTCTGAGCACAACTCCATCAATACTCCCAGCCCAAGTACGGTTGGGAATGATCACAGCTGTAACTAACCCCCACTAAATCCTAAAGCTCTGTCTTAGCCTAAACTATACACCCAGGTCTGAGTCTAGTGTCTGACACATTAGGGGTGAGTGAATAATGGCTCATCTGCATTCAGGCCACATCTGAATCCACTGTTCACACCATGATCCACTTCCAGTTACCACATGGCCTGTCAGCAAAGTTACTTATGAACCTAACCATGGACATAAGTCAATATGACATATATTAGCAGTTAATACTCCTCACCCGATTATACCAGAACAGGCATTTATAACTAAAGTCTAAACTACCAGGTGCCTGGGTGGCTCAGTCGGTTAAGCATCTGCCTTTGGCTCAGGTCACGGTCCCAGGGTCCTGGGATCAAGCCCTTTGTGGACACGACTAAGTGGCTACCATCATGGTGTTCAACACTGTGCTGAGGTCCTAATGAGGGGGACAAAGCATAAAGAAGAAATAAAAGGTATAAGGACTGGAAAGGAAGGGGAAAACTCTTTACAGAAAACATGTGGAATGTCTAAATTTAAAAAACAGTACTGAGTGCTGAGGAGATAATAAGAAAGAAACAGCTATATATTCACCAGGAGGCATGTATAAGAATGTGAACATTCTTATGGGACATGTATTCAGAAGAGCACTGAGGTTCCGGTTCCGGTGAAGAGGAGGGAGACAGACTACCCCAGGTATTGGCAATAAGGAGTAGAAGCAAGAGAATTTTGAAACATTTTTTTTTTTTAAAGTAGGCTCCACACCCAACATGGGGCTTTGAACTCCCAACCCTGAGATTAAGAATCACGTGCTCTACCAACTCAGGCAGCCAAGCAACCCAAAACAACTTTAAAAAAACAAAAAACAAAAAACAAAAAAAAACTCTAAAAGTTAGGCTCCTTTTTAGTATCACCAATTACTAACAATTTCAAACAGTATCAACGATAAAACCTCGTCGCCTGAAGAATCCTTTTATTGGTCAAAGTTCTAAATCATTGTTATAGTTACTGTTAAGTTTTTTCATATAGAAATTAGCATATTTTTGTTGCTTATGCCTTAATATAAACACTGATTTTCACCTGGAGGTTAAACCAGGGACCTCTCCTCACAGAGTTGTCCCACTGACTCCCGTGGCCTGCCACCACACGCAATTCTGCTACACAGACCCGTTTTGAGTAAGTTCCTAACAGTGTGAAACCATCCCACCTTGCACCAGGCACACTGTGTTTCTCCAACCCCTGTGGTTTTACATGGATCTGAATGTTTAAAATGACAGCAGAGTGGCTGCAGTAACAAATATGGTAGTTATTTCAGTTCTGTCATTCTGAGCAGGCCCTTGGACTTTTTCTTGGCGCTTAACATTTTTCAACTGTGGGAACATCATGTGAAACTCACTAGAACAATTCCCCAAGAAACAAAGACACTGTAATTCTTGGAATTTATCACAAAATGGGATTCTTATGACTCTGTGCCAAATGTATACCTCTGTTTAAAATTTTTCCTAAACACTTACTTATATAGAGGTTGGTGCTTTCTGTGGAAGAAAATTTTCAAAATTAAAAATTATAAGACGTATTTTTTGTTGAACCTCCTACAAAGACAGATCAACAAATCTGGCTAGGCTAACTACTGAACACAAAAATGGGGCCTAAATCCCGTAAAAGGGACGAAGGCAAAAACAGCAACAGGCACTGTGCTCCTCAGTGCTGTGATGGACCATACAGGGGCAGGTATCCAAGGTGCACTTTTTGGAAAAAATACTTAAATGTAAGTAAAACCTACTCATCTATTTCTCTCTTTTTTTCCTTTTTGGTATTGTAGTCTTTTTTTTAACTGCCATGATTAAATACTGGAAATTTACTAACGGAAAATTTTCACCTCATTTCTTTCCTGGCAGTTATTATTATGTGTCCCATGTCATGAATATTAATGAGAATAATTTGGTTGTCTAGTAAGGTGGTGTGAAACTGGCCTGCGGGGTCACATACATTAGGCACACCACTGATGTGAAGGAACCCCAAAATGGAAATAATTCAAATGTCCACCAGCACTAGACTGGTTTTAAAAGAAGTGCCATAATCATATAGAATGCTACACAAAAGTAACTCCTGCCATATCAAACCACCTAGATAAATCTTACAGACATAATAACGAGCAAATGGAGTCGGAAACAGGGGCGTGTACAACATATTTTCCCATCTACTCCATAGTGATAGCGAGGGGACCAACTTTTGGCAAAATGGGCACAAGGAGTCTTCTGGGCACAGGTAATGTTCTGTATCTTAATCTGGGTGGCAGTTATACAGGTTTAAAACCTACATGAAAACTGTTCAATCTACACTATATATACATTCTTTTCTTTTCTTTTCTTTTTTTTTAAAGATCTTCTCTACTGTCCATATGTGCCTATAATTAACAGAAAGAGACACTAAGGTTCAAAAAATGTAAAACATGTATCAAGATCATTAGTACTTAAAAAACTGTCATCTATAGTTAAAAGTAGTTGACAAATAGTATGCTGTGGTTTTTTAATTTCAAAACATTGTGCCCTTTAATGTGAAGGACAGTTTGGTAGTGAGAGGTTAATGCAAAGGAGAAAGCAGTCAATATACCAGAGCAGCAAATGGCTATCAAAATTAAGCGGAGTGTATAGGACTTGAGAGAGTGTAACAGAAAAATAAATGTGCTTTGAAAATTATTCTTTGCTGGCAGCTTGTCAAAGTGTCCCGGAGTGAGGCAATGGTGCCTTGGTGGGCTGTAAATTCAAATTAGAAAGGACCGCCTACCTAGTATTTTGCAGCTCTGGTATTAATAAAGTTGCATTCTTGTCTCCCTGAAGAGCTCATCTTTGTCCATGATGGCACTGTGCCCTTGGCAGAGAAGATCTGGCACATTCCAAGAGTCCCGGGGGTTAATACTCTTTGCCCAATGACAAATCTGCAAAGACTGTCCCTTCTGCCTAGTTGCCTCCAAAATAATGCAAAAGGAATACAAACAGTAAAGGAACACACTGAAAAGTGGATACTCCGTTCAGGATGGATCACTTCCCTCTGTCTTTAGGGAAAGGACCTCCCAGTCTATCAGAGTTCAGAACTCAGAACAGAACCACAATTACCAAAGCAATTAAGCAAAGACAAAGAACTCCAACAGCTCACTGCTCTGCCAAAGACTTCATGACCAGAAGCCATGTGAGACGTAATTTATATTCCAGAACAGAAAGTAGGAGAAGGGGAAAGTGAGGACAAGACAGAAACAGGAAAATATAAAACATACATGTAGCTGTTATGGGGGAAAGAGAAAGGCGTACAGACGCTCAGCCCCTGTAACCATTGCTTGGACTTCAAAGAAGACAACAACCAAAAGCATGCTACACAGAGAAAACCATCCACACACCCTCAGTCCCTTCAAGACCCAAATCCTGGAGGAGGGCGCTAACATTCAAAGGTCCGAGACACATTCAAGAATAAGAAATTCAAAAACTATCTCATCTTCCCCACAAACCTGCTACCTTGAAATCTTATCAAAAGGGTTGATTCCCTCATTTCACAAAAAGGACCCCAAAAGCAAAGGTCAAATGTCCAAATGCAATATACTTCTGAGGGTTATGAAGCTGTTCCTAGTCAGTAAGGGCAAGTAATTTCTCGTTAGTCTTGCCAGTTTTCAAAGGAGATTATGTACGGATAAGCGTGTGGGTGGGTGTCTAAAGGTGGTGGGAGCAGAAGATACAGGGGAGCATGGCTCCCCCAAACCCAGGCAGAGATAAATGAGGCTGGAGTAGAAATGCACGCCTGGTACAGTGTCCTTCATCAAGGTAGCATACTGTGGAATGGGATTTCCCAGGATTTCTTTCAGCTTACTGTTTTTTTATGGGCCAAGGGGGTAAAGAAGCTACATTTCTATAAATGTTAACATTATCAGTAGGACAGCCCTACCACAGCTGGGACTTGTAGGGAGTTGTCCAGATTTATAGATAGATGCATTATTTCTGTGGTAAAAAGGCAAACTTGAAAAATGTACTTCAGCACACATCATAATCTTTGGGGGCCAATCTAAGTTCCTCAGAAGGCTGACCAAATTTTCTGCATTTTACAGATTTCAAAACTGACAGCTTCGCTCCATCCCACCCACAAAGTCATTACTCCAGATACATTAAAACCATAAAAATATTCCATCTTTTTCAGATAAATTCACAACACATGCAATCCCAATTTGCAAACAACCCTCTGGGGTACACACAAATGTGCTAAAAACCGCAACGCTTCATAGTCATATCAGAAATAATAGATGAGAGCATTCCCAAGATGAGGCTTAAGTGATGGGTTTTGTGCCAACAACAGGAATTCTTAATGCGTAACAGCTAGAAGAACAGTTGAATAATTAAGTAACTTCCTGGGATATTAGGAGAGAGAAAAAAATACAAGTGGAAAATCAACAGATTAAAAGAAACAGATACTCTGTGTGGTACACAAATTGTAAGAATTACACAAATTCTGAACCTAGGTGATACCTGTGTTTTTATAATCCTGTTTCAGTTCCAAGTATGTTGAGAACATAGAGAAAAGCGAAGTGCAGTTTTAGACACCTACCAGACATTTCTGTTTGTGTTCTGTGGCACCCCTCAGAGCTCATTCTGCAGTTCATGAAAGGGCCGGGGGTTAACCAGCAAGGAAGCTTCCAATTCAAAGACGTAGGACGCACAAAGCTAGGTCAATCCTACCCTGCTCTGCTCTCTAGTATTAGAATCAAGACAGCGCCGTGAGAGTAGGAGCATGGCAGGCTTCCTGGGAGAAACCCACTCGTGCATTAGCACAGAGCCTCACACTTGATTAAATAGTTGTTGTCAACATCTTCAAATTCCAAATCACTTTTTTTTAAACAAAGTATCCTGCACAGTCCTTCTGCACCGTGCCTGGCAAGTGATGCAGCCAGTCCTGAGGAAGAATCTGGTTTGTCTGTGGATGCTCCCTGGTCTCACTGGCCACTACTTGGGAGCTGCCATGCATGCGGGTAGGGCACTTTAGGTCTCTGCTCCAAAAAACAACAGAAAAAGGCCATCTGCATCAAACCCTGGCTGAGCACTGCAGGAACAGGACACTCTTCAAACAACAGAACCTTCCCACAGACAGTATTAACAGAAATCCACCCTGAGAGGACAGCGAGGAATATGCCCAGCTAAGCCAAGCATCACGCACAGACTACCATCAACATTCGTGAGAAAAAGGCACGTGCGTACAAAGAGTAAATACGAGGAAACTAATAAGGAATATAATGATCACGGCCGAACTACATTCATTCGCTAAAGAGTATTTATGGCGTTCCCAGAATATACCAGACAGGTCAGAAACTGCTTTGTTGTTGTTGTTTGACAATGCTGGTGGTGCTGGCATTTTGTTTTGTTTCGGTCCATAACCTTTACTGATTCTGAGTAAAATAAAACTGCCAAACACTTACATGATTAACTCCAGGTTTTATAAAGTGTGGTACCCAACAGGACAATGAGCAAATACTCATAGCTTTTAGTGGTTCAGTCAGTTAAGCATCTGACTCTTGATTTCAGCTCAGGTTAAGATCACAGGGTCCTGGGATCTAGTCCGGCTTTGGGCTCCATACTCAGAGGGGAGTCTGCTTGGGATTCTCTCTTTTCCTCTCCCTCAGGCCCTCCCCACCCTGCACTCACTCCTTCTCTCTCTCTCTTTCGAATAAGTAAATAAATAAATCTTTTTAAAAAATACTCACTGCTTTTGATTACTGAAAATATATACAAAATTCATTTATATTTGCAAGTTGAGTTGACTAAACTATGTGTGTGTATGTGTAGCAAACTTGAAAATTTCCAACACTTCTATGATCTTAGAAAGTAAGCAGCACCCACTGAAATACATTCATGCCATAACAGGAAAAAATGGGTAATTTTCTTTTCTTTTTGTGAAGATTTTATTTATTTATTAGAAAGAGAGAGAGATCACAAGTAGGCAGAGAGGCAGGCAGAGAGAGAGGGGGAAGCAGGCTCCCTGCTGAGCAGAGAGCCTGATGTGGGGCTTGATCCGAGGACCCTGGGATCATGACCTGAGCCGAAGGCAGAGGCTTTAACCCACTGAGCCACCCAGGATCCTCTTTTTTTCTTTTTCTTTTTAACGTCCTCAATGCTAAAAACATCCTATTCCCTCAACAACTTAAGAGACTTGAAAACAGTCCATTTTCATCTTGCCAAACTCAGTCCTAAAACTGGAAAAAAAAAAAAAAAAACATGAATCTGGAAATGGGCAAAATAAGGACCAGTTTATTCTTACATTCATTAATGCTTAAATGCCTACCTAAAGTTAAATTCTGAGGTGCGCAGGGAAAATAAAGTATAGCTTTCAGAGGTGTTCAGTGTTTGCTATTTATCTGTAAAATACAAGGCAGTACAAATTTGAATGCTCTCCATCCCGACTCTGTACCTTATAGTAGACATGTCAGTGTCATAACCATGCCTAGCAGCTGAGTTCCTTCACAGTTAAATAACCACAGTCCTCAAACTAAAAATAAGCTAGTCAAAATGTAAAAATTTCCTGGAAATACAAAATATTTTATAAGAAACATTATCTAAGGGAGCATTATCTGAACAAAACTGAAAGGGGGAGCAGATTAAATACCATGCCACCAAAAGAAGCATAGAGAAGTCACACACAGAGGAAAGCTAAGGAAAGAAGCAAAAGGGAGGAATTTTAGGCTTTCCTAAAAGTCTTTCAACTGAAGCTCAAATACCGCCAGAAAAATTAACTAGGCAAATCACAAAATTAATACCATTTTCAAAATTCCTTCTTCATAAACTTCTAATAGAACAAGTCAGAATAAAATTATAGGAAATCCAGAGAAAAAACTGGATCTTGGGCCAATCTCAAGAATTCTACCACTCCTGAGGTTCAACATACAATTTTTCACAAGGAAATCATGTGTGTGTTGGGGGGGGGGGGGGGGGCTGTTGAAAACTTACAAATTTATTTTAATTCATGTCCATGAGGATGGAAAATAAATTTGATGTCTGACATTTAAAATAAAGAGGCTCAAAGATGGTATGTATCCATAAACATAGCGTGTGGGATGCCTGAGTGGCTCAGTCAGTTAGGCATCTGCCTTTGACTCAGGTCATGATCCCAGGGTCCTAGGATGGAGTCCCACATCCAGCTCCTTGCTTAGCGGGGAACTTGCTTCTCCCTCTGCGTGACACTCCCCCTGCTTATGATCAATCTCTCTCTCTGACAAAAAATAAATAAAATCTTAAAAAATATGTGTGTGTGTGTGTGTGTGTGTGTATAAACATAGTGTGTAAGCAATATCTAAACATAGGCGTAAGCTAGAAATGTGTGTATATGCCCAAGTATTCCAAAGCTACATTGAAAATGCATTAAAAATGCAAAAATCAGAAATTATTCAATATAGAAAATCCTTTTCCAAAATCCTTAAATATAGATACATCCTCCCTATCAGTCAGTGATATTATCCCTTAGGAAGAGGACAGCCATGATTCTGAAACAAACAAAAACAAAACAAACAAAAAAATCCAGCCTAAGACAATGTAATGTTTTTTAAAAAATGGGTTTTGGCTCTTTCTGGACTTCCCCCAAATGATCATTATGGATCTAGAACAATGAAAACACCATGAGAGGGATGCTGGATGCTCTGTTCGCACTGTCCTAACTCAACTTTTTAAGAGCTGTGTGCAACCTGGGACAAGCCATGGAACATGATGATTCATTTCCTAATCTGGAAAACTGGGCCAAGCATTTCTACCCCAAAGGGCAGGAATCAGATAACGGATACAGAAAGCTTTTTAATTCCGGTGTCCAGCACTAGACGTGAGGAATGGAAACAATTAGGGCTAATCATCACAGCAACCCAGCAAGGTGGGTATCATTCTTCTCCTGGGAACAGTAAGAGAACGAGACACAGGCAATGGTGAGTTGGGGAACAGCTGAAGGGGAGGTGAAAGTATTTGACCAGACAATCAAAGAAACGATTCTAATTCATCCTAAATAAAAGTGAAATTAAGCTTTTAAGGTAATGTACATAATTCTCCAAGCAGCTATACAAAACCTAAGCCCACACAGATGACAATACACCGACCAAAGCTACCTGTAGTACAAACGTTAGTAAACATGCATGTGTACCTCATGTCCAACACACAAGGTGACTTTTTTTCCCCTAAACTTAAAGGCATGCTCAGAATAAACCCATAATTGTGCCACCACTCCAAGCATTTTAAATTAATTTATAATTATTTTTGCACTTTTGTAAAACAGTATAAAAACACAGTAAAGTGAACAATATACAGGAAAGCAAAAGTGTATCCTGATTAATGTGTGTGTACATGTGTGCTACTGACCCCCTGCTTTCTTTGTGATTGGCTCTTAGTCTCCACCTTTCTTAGGTCTAATTTGTGAAGTACCAAGATAAATAAAATCTTATTTTCATTAAAAAACAGTCACAAAACTTTTATGACTTGAAATTTGAGCTCAACAACATCTGTGCAATAACAAAGTATTATCTTGTAGGACCAGAGCTCTGTATCACAAATACATACCAGTAGCACAATGTTAAAATCATTAAGTTTTATTTCATTACAATCCACTCCCTGAAATGCACATGGTCCGGCTTACAATTAATCATAATTATTCAACCCCACAACACAGCACCACATAGCATCAGGAGGATTAGCAAATGTGTGGCCTTCTTATTCTTTCTGCCTGTTATAAGACAGAAAGAAAATTCAGACAATATGGCACCACAGGAAAAGGGCAAACAGCTTCATTTCCTGTAGAATAAAGAAAAGGTTTAAAAAATAGTGTTCTGTCCAGTATTCTACAGGCTCAGCTTCCAAGTTTCTGAGTTTATGGAGGAAATCATTTCAGGTCAATGTGCAACAACCATTTTGCATCTTTCTTTTTTTAAGCTTTGTTAATTTTTATTTTAAATTTGCTTTTTAAAATTATGTGGCATCACAAGCTGCAGGTTTATAATGCCAAGCGGACCCTTTTATTAACCAATTTATACAAGTTACTGAAACTACAGCAAGCACTAACAATACACTGCTAGGCCATCCTTACAGGAAAAGGTGATATGCACAGGAACGTGAGAACACGCACACTCACACACACACCCGCATATGTGTGTGTTTGCGAGCCTCATCTCGGTTTCAAAGGCAAACAGCTAATTTGGGAGACAAGAAAAAACAAAAAACATTCTTCCCCCTTTAAAAATTGTTTCTTGGAGCGCCTGGCTGACTCAGTGGGTGAAGCCTCTGCCTTTGGCTCAGGTCATGATCTCAGGGTCCTGGGATGGAGTCCCCGCATCAGGCTCTCTGCTGGGCGGGAAGCCTGCTTCTCCCCCCACCCCCACCCTCTCTGCCTGCCTCTCTGCCTACTTGTGATCTCTGTCTGTCAAATAAATAAATTCTTTAAAAAAAAAAAAAGATAAAAATAAAAATTGCTTCTTCTTGGAAACAGTGCTCCTGATATTTTAAGTCAACCGACTAAGTCATTTGAGTCTATGACCTCTCTCCTTTTGCTCCACTGCCTGGGACAAAAGGACTAATTCTCTCTGAGGAAGGGGAAGGAACCTCTGGGAAATTATTTCAGAACTGGCTCTGAAGAAGAGTTAATAAGAGCTGAAACTCTGGAGATTGCAAATTTAAGAATACCCAGAAGTTCTCTATGAGTATCCAGAAGACTAAGAGAAAAAGAAAGAAAAATATTCTAAGGTTCAAAGAAAACCAGGGTGAGACCTCCCCCCAACCCCTGCAAAAAAAGCTTAGTGTTCAAGGGTAATAAACTCAGAATGACAGAATTTATTAACAGATTATCTAAATGTCAAACAAATATTTAAAACACTGTAATATGGCTGATATTTTATGTAACTTTTTAAAAAAGAAATTATCTTAAGTATATTTCAATTTGTCTATAAATAAACTAGTAATGTAACCCACAGACCAAATTAATTGTTTCACAAACTGAAAGACCACAAAAGTGGGTCTGCAGGAGGAGTTTTAATAGGATGGGCTTTAGAAATGTAAATTCACAAACAGGGCAGCCACCTTCGAAGACATCCCGGCTATACTGCAGGGACTCTGAGAGCCTGGAGAGATCAAAATTACACTTATAAATAATTATTTTTAGACACTAATTTCTTAGTTTAGATGACATGAAGGGTAAATGTGTAAAAATGCAAAAGATGTAAAATGTAAAAGGGTAGAATGAAAAGAAATGTGATTTGGTTTTAAATTTTCTAAAAAGGAAAACATTTTAGGGGTGCCAGCCTGGCTCTGTCGATAGAGCCTGCAACTCTTGATCACAGGGTCGTGAGTTCAAGCCCTACGCATGGCTGAGAGTTAATTCAAAAATATATTTTTTAAGTCATTAATTCAAAGGGAAAACATTTTAAAGTATTAGCTACGCCTCCTCTACAAACATTGGTACTCAGCTACATTTTCTTGTGCGAAAATTATATTATTACAACAGAGGATCCTCAAAACCATGACCTCTGTAACTCATAATCCTGGAGCAATCATCTGTCAATCAATAAACACAGCTCCTCTATCAGTTCCTTTAATACTCAGGCTTCCTAGTCTTTATTCTAAAATGTAACAAACTTAACAGACAATTTTATTTGCTTACTAAGTGTTCAGTGATTAACAAAGAAGAGAATAAAATCCAAAGCCATTTAACCTATGACCTCCCAACATTAGAGAACACACAAATGTCCAAGCTCTACAGAAATCCTTCGCATTTCTGAAAATCCAGTGAATCCTTTAAAAACTGAAAATTTTCCACCCCACTTAAAATAGCTTTTCACAACTCTTGGTGACATCAAGTGACATTTTGCACCAGTGAAGCCAGCATGTGAGAACACTTCCGTAACGGTGACAAAGTAGTCACAATTCATGTAGAAATGAGAAAGTGACATCTCAGAAAAGGAAGAATCACACTCTGGTAAATGCCTACGAATCCATTTTAAAAGAAAACGAACCCAGAACAGAACAGACCAAATGAACCAAATGCATGTTTAAATCAGCAAACAGATGAGCCATTTCAAAACAGGTAACATTTCAAAATTTCAAATGTCCTTTTAGATATGATATCTCCATGACTGGTTATTTCCAATTGGATCTCCAAAATATCCAACTCCACATGTCCAAGAGTACATCATTTTTTACCTACTCAACATTTGTCTGACAGAGGCATTTGTTTTCAGACTCAGTAAAGCCATACACACCTCTCCCTCCAAACTCAATTACACCGTTCACACCTCAAAAGGAAGCAAATACTGCAGGTCAACCACAGTAGGACTCCAGCCTCCTTTCTGTTTTCACCTACTACCACTTCCCCAAGGTCTGCTACTATCCAGCAGCATGCCCCACCAGTCCCGTAACCTAGCTCCTCCCACTCCAAGCCCCTCACTGTGTTTCCATAAACACTTTATGGTGTGACTGAACCCCAACCCCTCCACGGTTTTGCTGTTCTCTCCAGCTACAAAGACAACGCCGGCACCTACAATGTTTATTGGCACTTGAATATTTACTGAATGAACAAATGGCTTGAATATTGTGAATTTCATTATGTATTTATAGTCTGTTATTTTCCAAATTTTTTTATTTTACCACCAAAATGATCAAGCATATGTAGGTATCTCAATTGTGGAGAAAGACAGAGAGAGAGACAACAGGCTCAAAATGGAGTCACTTGTGCTAATAAGCCCACATCACCAGAACAAGACTTAATATCTTCATTTAGTTTGCATCAGTTAGATGGGATACTGCCCAATTCATGAATCACTGAATAAAGCCAGTAAGATTTTTAAAATTTACTCAGTTGAATTTTGCTTTTGTTTTTTAATCACGTTCCACCCACTACCCATCCTCCCATGACTCATACATTGTTACAAAAACGGTAGATGCTCAACTATTTAATGGAATCTCAGAATATAAATAGCATTTTAGAATCATCCAGTTTAACGACCCATTAAACGTATCAGAGTGCCCTCTCCAGGATTTCCACCACACCCTCTGCTTGATCTCCCTCCCTTCCCCTGCTTCCTCCAGCAATCTTTGGGAGCTCTGACTTTAGGAAGCTTTTCCTGACACAGGATCCTGGCCTCCTCCTTGCCACTGTACTGAACATGCTTATCTCTGCTTCCGCATTATAGAATGAACTTCTAGGTTTATCACTTCATTTATTCATTCAACAAATACTTACTGAGTACCTACTATGAACAACCCCCTCATGCCAGGCACCAGAAGTATAACATACACACATACACCACCTCTGTTACCACTACCATGGTCCTCGCTCACATGGAGTTAAACACAAGTAGAAAACATGGACACTGTTCAGAAACCCACCCATGAAATACATCCCCAGTTCATCTACCACTGGCACACAATATGGTCTTGCCTCCCTTCGATCAACTTGACTCCTTGCTCTCAAATGCTACCAATTTATTATCAAAAATACTTTTGCAGGAAACACCGCCTGCATCCCCAACAACCAACGGATGACTCTTTTAACTCCATCAACAACCCAAGCAGCTAACCTTGTGTCCATCTGTAATCTCAGATTCCATTTGTATGCTCCTGGTTCTTTCCCTGATTTACTTTATTCCGAACTTGCTGTCACTAGAAAGCAAGAGATTTTGGTAAAGCAGCTCTCACTCTTCCTCCATTCAATATGAACCAGGAGGAGAACCCATTTTATAAACAAAACCTTTCACAGACTCACCATATATAAACCAAAATCAGTATTAGCATAAATGGATCTCATCATTCTGGAATATATATCATTTCCTATTAGAAAGACAACTGAAGAGAACAGTGAGGCTGTCTGAGGACTAAAACAGTTCAGTCGAAATTGGGATGGAGCATTGTATCAACCTTGGAATCCAATTCATTTCTGCATTTCTATTCAGCTTACACATTATCAGCTCAAAACTCTCACAGATAAACAGATGAAAGTTCTTTTAACAATTTCAGGACACTCTTTAATTAAAGTAACTCAAAAGCCTGAGAGACAAGTGAGAAATTTCTGGTTCACTAACAATGAACCAGCTCTCATTCCTTATTTAAAAAAAACAAAGCAAACAAACAAAAAACACCCCCAACCACATCCCCATACAGAATCACCTGAACCATCCCTAGACTTACCTGAGGTATGTGTGCGACCACAACATAGGGAACAGTACATGGGTACCAGAGGGCGCTGGGGCATGACCTCAGCCTTCCCTCAGCAATGATACACTAAGGAAAACCTTTTGAACAAAGATGGCAGGAAAGCCCCTCTCTTCTAAGGTTTGAACACAAAGATCAAAACTAGTGGAACACAATGAAGATGAAGAATGAGTTGTTTCCAACACGTAACAATGGAGCATGACATATTCACACACACCCTTGACAACAGTGACAGTATCCCAACACCTGGTATACAATATGACTGGAAATAATCAGCAGCTTTACCGTCACACCCGTTCACAATCATCATTAAACTGATTTTTTACTTAAATACTGTACATTCTAAAGAGGTACATGCACTATGTTCCTACTCTCTAGAAGCCTTTGGTGGCAGACTATTCCGATAAGGACGAATACAATCCTATAATGTACAGAAATAAAAAAAAATTAATGTCAGATTTTTTTCTTACTAAACCTAGTTCCGAGGGGATGCCTGGGTGGCTCAGTCGGTTAAGCATCTGCCTTCAGCTCAGGTCAGATCTCAGGGTCCTGGGACTGAGCCCCATGCGGGCTTCTGCTCAGCCGGGAGTCTGCCTCTCCTCTCTATCTGATCTTCCTAACTGCTTTTCCTCTGTCTGTCTGTCTCAAATAAATAAATAAATAAAATTTTAAAGAATTAAAAAATAAACCTACTTGCCAGTACCAAAGCTTAATAAAGATTTTGTACCTAAATATACTCTTGTTTAAGATGCATGTTCATAAAGTAAGTATCCAGACCATAATGCTCAGGTTTCCATCACATTCTGTGCACGTTGAAGAAAGACTTCTCAATTAGCAAGTGAATCTCAATCATTTATTTAATCATTACTTACTTTTCATACAGTTCGTAAAATTCACTAGAAGATCCATGTACCTCTAGTGGTGGCCATTCCTCTTCTTTTCAGTTAAGAGAATTTTACTTAACCCAATCCAAGCTCATATTACATCTGACCACAACTCCTTACTAAAAACAAATAGAAATCCTCTAAACAAGGCAGCATTACAAATCTATTAGAAAGAGATATAACGAAAGATATACTATGGAACTTAATTGGGAAAACACTCCAAGAACAGAAATCACTTATTCTGAAGAACTTCATTTTTTCCAATTTATACATTTTGTATACATTGTATATAAGTATCAAATTTGGATTTGCAGACCAATACTGTTTAAATTAAAACCCAGAGTCTCCAGATACCATGAATTAACATATAAAAAGGATAGCAAATAAGAAAATTATATGTTTGAAAGGAAATAATGTGTTTCCTTGTTTGAAATTTCTGAAAACACCTCTACACTCTCTCACCTAAAAAGCTAGCCATTGCAATTAAAAAAAAAAAAAAAAAAAGGATGAATTACATTCTACCTACCAAAAGAAAAGGTATTTTCCCCTTTCTACGGTGCAGAAGAAAAAGTCACATCAGAGATAAAAATTAGTCTGTCTCTGTAAGCAAGCTATCAACTACATTAGCCCCGATGGGCTACATAAAAACGCTGAATACGCGATGGTTAAATGAATTTATTGGATAAACTTCAGTTCGTTGTTTTTAGCTGGCTTTACAAAAACAAGCAGCTTCTGGAAAACAAGATCATTCTGCTAGGACAAAATGCCAGCACTAGTCCTGCACGGGCTGTGCCTGCTTTGTTTTGTTTCGTGTTTTCAGTGCACAGGACACTGACATACTAATGTCGCATCTTACAATCCTCCTGAAGTAATCCCTGGCGAGGAGTGTGAATTCTGCTCTTTCAGAAACGCTGTCATTCATCTGATCTATTTTTCTCCCCTGACAAACGGACGGACCGCGGTGTGTCCCTCCTTCCCGCCACCAGCCGCGGGGAAGCAGCTTCAGCGTCCGCGGCTCACGTAGGAAACTTCAGGGCGTCTAGCCCCGAAGGCAGACTAGGAAAAAGAATGAAAGAGGAGAACTCTACCCCAGGAACACAGACTCACATAAGCATATGGGAACAGGACTGGGGCTTCAACAGCCCGAGAGGGAAAACTGAGACGTGCAGGCAGCTGTGTTGTTAACACAGGCTGCCACACAACGCCCCCCGAGGCTGTTCCCACAAGTGAAGGAACCGCATTTCACCCCCGTCTGACGACAGCTATTTATAGCGGACCCCCCTTCTCCAGACACAAGATTACGAATGCACGTTAGGTATGCATTACTGAACAGTGTGCAGAACCAAAAGAGGCATCTTTTCATAGGTTATCCGAGTTTTTCCCCCAAATAGTGATGTCCCATTTTAAATGACTTAAATCTTCAACTTTAGCCAGAAACCGGGCATCTGAATTTAAAAACTCTGGGACAAGAGTGTTTTACCATCTTACAAAATAGGTGGTTGGAAGGGGGATTAAGAGACTCTGCTTCCCAAGGTCAACCAAAAGGAGAGAGAAAACAAACATTTTCACGGGCCCCTTCTCAGCAACCCACCCTCCACCCCCCAACTCCATGCCCGCCTCCCCGCACAGGCCTGCAGGGCAACACTGGCCCCTACCCAGCCGTCCTTTCTGCATTGAAAGCCATGCACTGTCTGGCCCACAAAACCCGCATAGGACCGTGTGCCCACTGCCACCAGCGCCCAGGGACCCACCATCCTTTAGTGGCAGACTGTCTCCCAACTTCCAGTGCCATCTACTGTCATGTTTGTGCCCTCTTGGTGTAGGTGGGAAAAGGTATGAAAAAAAAGTAAAAGCCTCTCTGCTGGAAAACCAGCAGTTGGAATATAAGCCACTGCCTTTTTTTAAAAATTTTTAAAATTTTTTTAAAGCAGGCTCCTTGCCCACCCAGCATGGAACCCAGCGCATGGCTTGAATTCATGACCCTGAGATCACGACCCCAGCTGAGATCAAGAGTCTGAAGCTTAACCGACTAAGCCACCCAGGTGCCCCTAAGCCACAGCTTTTATATAATAAGCATGATATTTTGACCCCTGCCTCACAAATGTGAGCAAAGAAGAATTTTTTTAAAAGAAACTGGGTAGAAATCACAAAGAAGGTCTGTGGGGACTGGGGGCAGAGTCTTCTCACATGGATTTATTTCTGCTCAAAGCCACAAAATGAGAATAAACAATCCCAGTTTGGATACCCAAAGCAGAAACAGAGTAAGCCACGTCACCCCTGGGCAAGGTGAGACTTTCTGGAGGCCAGAAAGGTGCCCCAGAGGCCAACGGCGTCAGCAAGACCCAGATGCTAATGATCCGCATTGTGCCCAGAAGGAATCAGCCCCCACCCTGCCCCAAGAGGTTGGCCAGGGGAGCCAGAGAAAAGAAAGATGGTCAAGAGGCTAGCATGTTGACACCTCACCCTGTGCAGGAAGGAGGCACCCAGAGAGACCCCACTCCAATGCACAAAGTGGCGGCCATGAGGGTTCCACATCTTCCTGAGCTCCACCCCTACTACAGTGAGGCAACACGCCAGCCAAGCTGGGGTAAAGCCTCCCGCACGGTACTACATTAGACACAACCCAGGCGGAGGCCCACAGCACCCTGCTGGGGGCGGTCAGCTTCTCGGGGCTCAGGCCAGGGGTGTGGGTCACTAGCCTTTAACAAACACATCTCAACAGCTCTAAGCTCTGGGCTGCAAAGCCATACAAGAGCCACGAGGGGTGACCCCTCATGGGGTCCACAGCCCTGACCATGCTGAGCCATTAAGACTCCACTGAGAGAACCTGCCACGTATTTCTGAATTTGGGGAGTGATTCATACACATCTGATATTTGACCATTCTCATGAAGGCTCCTAGTGTCTCTTACGAGTAGGCATTATTCTTTTCACGTAACATGACAGTGGAACTGAAGGTCGACATCGAGTTTATAGAACGTATCTACTGAGCACCAACTACATACCTGGCCTACTTCTCAGTGAAAGCCTTGCTTACTAGTGAAACCCAAGTCAGGGAGAGCCCTTTCCTAGGCACAGGCCCATAACAGGTGTCTGTGCTCACTGTCTTGCAGACTCACACACGCGTGGCTTTTTTGGTCTAATACCCCAGTTAACATGATGTAGCTGGAGAAATCCACATTTAGTTGTATCACATTAATGAGACCTGAATGGAAGGGTTAGTCAACTTCAAATTTTGAAAATAATGAAGAGATTCAAAGTAAAATTAAAAGTCAACTTCACCAGAACTCTATCTGAATTTGGGGTAAGTTCTTAAGCCTAAGAGAACAGATGGCTAAGATTTTTTCTATTTACTACTATGTTTCAAAATCTCTTCAAACTGCCCAGTAGTGGGGCAGATCGCTTTTAGTTTGGTTGCTAAGGACCAATAACAGATCACTCCCTCCCCCACTAAAAAAAGGGAAGAAGGCAGCGATGTAAATATTGAAATTACTTTCAATGCAGCAAGGTGCACACCCTTGGGCAGCCAAGGGGAGCTGGGACCAAAGCAAGAGCAGACCCACAGTTCCACTAAATACTCATTTTCAGATGTGTTCATTGAGGGGAATGGCAGGTGCACCTGGCAAACCTTTTGAAATCACTCTCTCTGTGCATTGGCTTCCTTTCTCTCTCCTCCTCCTCCTCCTCCATGTGGGAAAGTGTCCTCTCTGTGCACCTGTTTGTTTGTCTGTCTCTGACTCTCATGGACATAAAGCTTTCCTTTTTAATCTCTCTTTCTTTCTAAGGAAGACAAGGGAAGGAAACAGAAACCAAGGAAACACAGAATAACAAGACATTATTCTGTGATTAACTCGTAACTCTACATCTTGGCAGGGCACAGTCTCACAAACCACTCACAGAGCATGCATTCTATGTTATGACTAAAATGTAAAATTAAGAAGAAAATTCTGACTGGTCAGAGGGCCCTGAATCCTATATACAAACATCTGAAAATTAGCCAAGGAAATGACAAACACACGAGAAGAACGTGGCCATGATCCTCATTATCTAACACACTGGTGTATACTGTCATTTCAGAGCACACTTTTTCCAACAGTCTCTTCCTTCTAACCACATCCAAAAAAATAAATGACTAAAAGTTCATATCCAGAAAAAGTCATCACAACTCTTGTAATCAACACTTAAGGCCCATGTACGAAGCCCAAGTAATCATGTGCAAGACTTTATAGGCTCAGATAATGACATGTTGCCTGACCTTGGCCATAGTTTATAAATAGATTTCACTTCTTGAGCCAGGAATCCTTCTAAATTCTACTGCCTATTTATTATGGACTGAATTGTAGACCCCAAAAAGACATGCTGACGTCCAAGCCCCCAGGCACCTCAGAAAGTGGCCTTATATGGAGACAGGTTCTTTACAAAGAGGAAATTAAGTCAAAATGTGGTCATTAGAGTTGGCCCTGACCTGCCATAACTGGTATCCTTATAAGAAGGGCAAATGTGCAGTACATGAACAGAGGAAAGAGGATGTGAGATACACAAGGAGGACCCCCCGTGCCACTGGAGGGCTAGAGACACAGCCACAGCTCAGGGACCCCTGGGGCTACCAGAAGGAATGATCCCTCCCTGGAGCCTTCAGTGCCCCACTGACACCGATTTCAGGCCTCTGGCTTCCAGAGCTCTGAGATTTGTTGTGTGAAGCCACCCAGTTCTTGGTCCTCTGTGACAGCATCCCAACAAAACTAACCAGCCATCCAGAAGCACTATGACCAAAATAGGTTTCTAAGTTTCATGTGGGAAATAACTGATCTCAGGAGAAAATGAGGGGCACGCGTCGGCCCACACAGGCTGCTAGTGCAGTCCTTTGAAACATCGGAAGCAGCATGTACACACATTAGCCGGCTCTCAGTGGCGGTGGGGGTGGCTGCCTTTCAATCTGTAGCCCAGACAGAAAAGGGTGCTGGTCACATTCTCTGCCCTCATCTGCCTGGCTCTCCTGGGACCCGCACAGCCAAGAGTCGGGGACTCATTCTTAAGGAACATGGCGTGTTCATCCATGCAATTTGGGAATCTTTTCCAAAGTCCAGCAACTTTTTCCCCAATCCTCCCCCCTTCCTCTGGAGAGGTACTGCACAGATGCTGACACAATATTTGCAGGTACTGAATGTGACCGAATAATACATCCTATGGACTAAAGTCAATTTCATCCTCTGATGCATCTTCACTCCAGGGTGTACAAGTAGCCCAAGCAGCAGGGACCATTGGTTTTGTGTGTATATTAAGTAAAACCTGGGTGGGAAACCCTTACTATGTTAATTCATTCAACATTTATTGAGTACCTGCTACGATGTGGGGCAGGGGTCAACAAACTCTTCTTGTAAAGGGCCAGACAATAGTATCTTAAGCTTTTTAAACCATGCAGCCTCTGTCACAAGTACTCAACAACACCCATGGCGGATGCAACGAGAAGCAGGCATGGACGGTCCATATGGAGATGGGAGTGGCTGTGTTCCAATAGTGGCCAGATCTGGCATATGCGCCACCATCTGCCAAGTCAGTTTAGACGATGGAGGTACAAGGCAGCCCTGCCCTCAGGAGGCTCTATCCAGCCTGAGAGACACGGACTAGGCAAGCAAAGGGCTTTGACAGTCCCGCTACCCAACATTCACAGGCATCTTGCCAATGAAAGAGAGGGTCCTAAACTTTTAATTTTGGTAAGGGAAAAACTGGAGGCCAACAAAAACAAAAAGTGAAACAGAAAGGAGAGGAAAAACGAAGAGCCATAAAGAAAAAAAAATGCACCACAGATGAGAGGGAGTCAAGAGACAGCATTCAATGTCACAGGAAACTGACATCACTTGCCTCTATATTTCAAATGTGCTTTTTAAAAATCCCCATGAAGAGCCAAATGAACTACAAATGTGTAAAAGAAGAGGTCTTTAAACCTTCCCCCAAAAGGGTTAGAGCGAGGTGCTAAATCCCTCCCTCACCACAATCCCTACCAACCATCGAACATGGCCGAGTTACGAGGTGAGAGTACTGTGCGTGATTGATGCTGTAATGAAAAGTCCCCGGGCAGAAACACACACTCCCTGCACCTGGGCACCGTGGACATCTATTTTAACACGGCTGTGTGTGATTTACTGCCCCTGATTCTCGTATTAAACATTTTCAATATCTTTTAGCAGTTTGATAAAATCTGTTAAAATTAAATTCCAACCGCAATGCACTCATCCACACCTCAGAAGCAAAGGTTATACTAATGTGATCTCTCTTTATAGCCCTTGCTAAAGAAAAGAGGAAGTCCTTTGGCCAACATGTACCAAAGGAGTCATAGGAAAGCACGAAGGGGGATTTCTCCCTTCATTTACACATACACACACATGCACACGCACTCACATGCACATACACACACAGGTTAAGGTCCACAAACCCTGTATTTGGGAACATGCTCCACTGGTCAGAAAGAACATCACCTCCAATCTGCTACAGGAAAATGTCACAGAGAGACCCCCCAAGCTGCACATATTTCATGCACAGACTGATCAAAATTAATACTGCATTGCATTATTTTAGACCCATTAAAAAGAGACCACCCAGTAGCTCAAATGTTTGAGATAAAACACCTCATATGGTTGTCATAACCTTCTGCTTAGTGACTTATTTAAAACTACAAGTGCCAAAATATGCAAGACCCCCAGCTTTCCTTAGGAGTTTGAAGACTATATTTTGAACAACTTGTTTTCCCTAGGTCCACAGTCCAGAGTACGTACACACTCACCAAATACTACAGACAGAGGATATTTAGATGTAAATACCTAATGCATGAGATCATTGAAAACAAATCCACAGGAGAAAGTGCAGCCGTTCCCACTGCGGTCAGCGGCACATGACGCATTCCCCACGCAAATGCGCAGCTCGCACCCGAGCTCCCTAACCGACGAGCCTATCGAGCTGGACGAGGGTGGGGAGGGAGGGGACGGGCGAGAGATCCACACTGGCAGGCACAGCAACGACAACCCAGGATTTTAGAAATTAAAAGCATTGTGGGTCCTGAGCTTAGACGGTACGGAACTGATCCCCAGAACCAGAGAAACAGACTTCCATCTGCATGTGCTCCAGGCCTTTTCTACTTCACGGAGTTAAGTTTAAGCCCCAGTCACAGCAGCCTGCCCGAAGCCTGGGCCCCGCGGCAAGAAGGCGCCTCTCTCTCAGGTCCAGTCCTAACCTCCAAACACATGGCCAAGGACAGCCAGGAGCCATCACGGCCCACACTCAGCCTCTCTCTGCAAGGGCCCATTACAGTGAGCAAATGAAAACCTTCTCCATCCAATATCCCAATAACTGGCTGAAAATCTGAGGCAAAATGCTCTTGGGATCAACTTTCCAAATGTACTCGCTCAGCCTCTCCCCTGCCGCCCTCCAACCACCCATCCAACACTTTTTCTTCTAACTTTGGCACCAAAACCCAATCCTACGTGGCCTGAAAAGGCAAATGATGGCAAGGCAAGTATATGGACCGGGCTGTGGCGAGAGGCAAGGGGCAGGTGCAGAGAAAACATTCTGGGACCAATGATGAGCCTTCACCCTGAGCGGGGCCAGCGGGAAAGGTGGTCTGAGAGCTCCATTCTGCACCTTGCAGTGGCAGGGAGGGACCTGGCCCCACGTGTCCACCCATTGCCCGCCCAGGTCACTGATACCCACAGCATCACAGGAAGGCAGAAAACACATCTGCTGCTCTGACTTCCCATGACGCGGGGCTGGTACGTGTCTGGGAATACTGGGCACATGTAGGTACGAGACACTTAAACATTCACAATGCTCAGTTAAAAAAAGCAAACACAGTAACGTCAGTAAGACCTCGGCAACTGTCTCCTCACTGAGGTTCCCTATCCCATGTCCCAAGTCTCCTCCTCCTGCCCCCGCTCACCCATGCCAGACTCCAATCCCACAGTCCAGGCCACGGGGGCCAGCACGGTCTGCACGTCTGTTAGGAGTCTAAGGTGCTTGCGGCTGGCTTCGAATGAGGGGACCAACTTTAGTTTCAAGGGCAAGTACAAGACACACCAGGAAGCGGTATTGAAAGGGGGGAGGGTATGAATAGTTTCACACAGACAACCGCAGAAAAACATTAGCTTCTCCAGCACTTACGCCAGGTAGATGAAACTCAGAAATGGTGCTTGTAGAGAAAATTAGAAATGGGTCGGCCAAAAATGCATATTTTAAAAATGAGAATCTTAAGCCGTCAAAAGCTAATTACACCGATTACACACAAATACAAACCGCTGATAGCCTCCAGTTCTAGAAGATAAACCTAGCAGGCTATCGTGTCATAAAAACATTTAGGGTATTTACACTGATTCAAATCTAAGGAGCCAATTATAATTTTGTGAATTTTCTAACGCATTGTTTGAGTGCCTTTTTACTTCCTATTACATGCAGAGGTGGCTCCACGGAAGGTGGCTCCACGGAAGACAGCTCGAGGCGGCAAGACGGAGGGACAAGAGGGGAGTCTGGGTCGTTGGCAAAGTAACTGGGCAGCACCCTCATCCTCAGCAGTCCTGAGACGGAGCTTCAAGATCCTGAATAGAAGATTATTACCGCATACCTGGGGTGCCCAGCTGGCTCAGTCAGCGGGACACATGACTCTGGGTCTTGGGGTCGGGAGTTTGAGCCCCACAGAGATAACTTTTTAAAAAAATATTAAAAAATATTTTACATAAAAAATTTAAAAAATAAAGTTATTACTGTATATCGTCACCCCCAATTCCAAATTCAACCACACTGGCCTCTCTTGTTCCAGGCTGAATTCTGTGGCCTGCCCTTTTCTCATTAAAAACGTCACTGGTAACACAACAGGAAATCGACAAAATGTTGTAAGTGGAGGTAGTAAGCAAATGAAACTCTTTCCCGCACCAAAACAGACCTGGAAGAGCTCGGCAGAGAGGAAGTGGCATGGGGGAGAACCACGGGAATATATCCAAAGGATCCTTTTTGTAACCAAGAAAATAAGGGCATTTTAAGAAATTATCCCCTAATTACTAAGGAGCTGTTAACAGATGAAGTCAATCTATATTTGCTGATGCATAAACATATCCAAGATATACTGGCAGAATGATATGTACAGCAGGAAACCATTTGTGTGTGTGGGTGTGTTTAAAATGCTCATATATGTGCAGACAATTTCTGGAAGTATGCAGAACCCCCCCCCACCCCCCAAAAAAAGATAATTGTGTTTTCCCTCCAGGGGAGAGAAAGGGTGTGGTATTCAGGGCACTTTTATTTATTTTTCCACTTTATACACTTCTCTACTTTCTTCTTCCATGAGTATGTACTACTTTTCTATTAAATTTTTTTTAAAACCTCAGACTTTAAAGGAACAGAAAGATTTGACAGTAAGGCAGGTGCAAGATATTCAAGAATTGTTCTGTTTAATAAAAAGGCAAGAAACAAAAACATGGCTAAAAGTCTCTTCACATGCACAATAAATAACCGAAAACAAAAACATCTCCAAATGAAACATGGAGACAGCCCCATTGTTTGCAGAAACCCTAAAGTTGGTGCTTTCAAATACGTGACGGAGTGAATGAAAGCCGCCAAACACCATTCCAGGATTGGGAGCTTTTTCAATAGGTTGGGTGATTTCTAGTTAAGATTGAAGCTGTAGAGCTGGGAACAAAAGCCATCAAAAAGCAAGGAGGTGACATCCTGAATATGAATGAGGTGAGGGCAGCACTAAGAGGGCATCACTAAAGGCAACGTATGCGCCCGGGAACACAAAGGTGCTTTAATGTCTCACGCCCAGCTTGAAGAATTGGTTCCTCCACTGGGTGCCCAAATCCTAACTCCTAATTGCAGCTCCTGAGCAGCTCGGGGACTTTCACAATGTCCCTATTTAAAATGCTGCTCCAAACAGGAGAGGGAGAACTGAAGCCCACAGAAGGGAAGGACTTGCTGAAGCCCCACGGACTAGATAAAGGTTTCTCCCCTGTGGGTGCCTGCTCTCACCCATACGGCCAATTCTCAGATTACACTCGTTGAAAAACGTGAAAGGCACAGAACTTCAAGGTGTGACAGCCAGAAAGTATCCATGAGTCTATTTCAGCTTAGGTCTGCTCCAGGCTACGTTTCTGAACAAGCCACGCTGGCTGCTGAGGGCCTGGGCCCTGGGGCTGCCCAAGGGACATATGAGTCCTGACTCCTCCTTTTCCCAACATGGGAAAGTTTCTTAACCTCCCCGTCTGTCCTGAGCGACCTCGGGGTGAACTGAGGAGAACAGCTGGAGGGAGTTCCAACTTGAGAGGGTTGTTCAAGGTCTAAGTAAGATAATAAAAGCATTTAGAACATGACTGGATAGAGTCAAGACTCAAAATTATGTTACGTATCCTCTGAAGACATCAGCCAGGTCTCCTAATCTGCTCATTCCTTGAGGTTAACTAGCAGGCAGAAAATACTTCTCTTTGCTAGTAATTCAACCGTAAGGGATGACCGAATGGACGGGGTGTGGAAAGGGAAGCAAACGAGTGAGCACCTGCTGGGATGTACCAGACACTGTGCAGGACTTTTAGAAATCCAGTGAAACGACCTTCCCATGAGCTCTGTGAGCAGCACTCAGATCAGTAGACAAAATCTGGGAAGGTTCTGGAACCACCCAAGATCCCTGTGGTGCTGGCATGTAACAGACTGGACTCCCAGAGCCCATACACACCCACCACATCACACTCCAACAGTGGATGTTTGGTTCTAGTGAGGATCAGGATTGCTTTTCTCAATTTACTGTTGTTCTCTCTCCATCTCTCTCTCTCTCTCACACACACACACACACACACACACTCTCTCTGCCTGTCTCTCTGTAATTCCTGCTCCAGTGGTTGTTCTTACTCGGCCTAAAGGATAAACTTAAGTTTGCATGTGATAAAGGACATTGCTTCATCAGCTTAAGCCAAAGCGATGATGAGCCTGAACTGCCAGGACATGGACACACAACCTCTCCCGTCCTCTCCAGCAAGACCTCTGAGCACTTATTTGACCTACTCTCCCCTCATCTCCACCTCGCCTCAGGGGTCCAGGGCCACATCGGCCTGCATACCACGCCACGTGAGCTCCACCTTCTCCACCAGGGCCCCTGGCCAGCCCCTCCTCCCTTGCCGACGCTCCCTGGCCATCCATCCTCGGGCACCCCTGCACCACTGCCACTTCACCTGACCTCGCCCTCCAGCTGGTGAGAAGCTCGGAAAGATCAGACAAGTAACGGAGATGCTTCCTGCACAAGCGCTTCTGCCAGGAAGAAGGAAAAAGAAAAACCAAATGGTACCTCAAGTAATCTCACTGAGAATCAAAGTAAGAGGAATGCTGAAGATACTGTGCTCGTTCCCATCAAGCCCGATGCTGTCAACCAGCTAGAGAATAACTTAATTCCTCTCCTAACAGGCTATGTCTCCACGGTAACCCGCCTGATGCTGTGATGGAGGGTTAGTATGTAAAGGAAAGGTAGGGCTCGGTGGCATGGCTAATCCAACAGGTCCTGCTCGCTGTGACGGACACACAGGAGCAGCAAGAAGGGCGCATCCATGCACGGTTTGGGAAAGGTACGTTAAATGTGAAAACCAAGGAGAGTGGAGGAATTTTGCAGTTGCTCACAATATAAAAACTTATCAGACAAAATGTTTGCCAAGCATTATCGCATTCAAAACTCAAACTTGGGCAATAAGAAAGTTGAAAAAAGGCATGAAGGCCAAAAGAAAAGGACTTAAAATCAAGATGGCAATCAAGACACAAGTCACACAAATGATATGAAAACAACTCTAAGACCATTCAGATCTGCAGTAATGCACTAGTTTGCGAGGATTTAATATAGTCCAATTCTGTGTCTGCTTTATCTCCAGAAATCAATTAGTAAAATAAACCTGTTAGCAAGGACTCAGTCAGGTACTGTGAGCAGAGTTTCTTCCACGATGGATAAAGTAATCCACATGCCTTTATTTGCACGTATTTTCCACTATATTCAAAAACAAAAATGAAGCCAGAGAGCAAGTTTTCTCCCAACTATCTTATTTTTAGGCCTCAAAAGTCTTCAGGGGATTTAAAAAAAAAAAAAAAAAAAAGCCTGCTATCAAAGGCCTGACAGAATGTGAAAGTTCTACAATGAGGCATCCATTAACATTATAGCTCACCGCCATTCACAAGTGTTAGTCTTATACAAGTGATCCAGTGCAGCAGGCCTCGCCGTGGAGACCAGTCACCAGGATTCTGAGAATTTCCCGGATCGTGTATTTGAATTCACTACAATGCTTTGTCACTGGGGGTTTCTGTGTTCAGTAATAATGTGCTTTGTTCTCACAAGTGCCCCTCGCACCTGCCAACTGAAAAGAAAGCCATAGAGACTTTTGCTGGACAGTGCGCAGTCGTGCTGCCCTCTAGTGGATCCTGCGGGCACAGCATTTCTAAAAATGGACAGGGTGAGGGAGCGTCCGCAGCAAGAGTATAAGAAAACCAGTGGATACAAAAGTTAACCTATGAAAATATATAGTGATCTCTCCTAAAAATTCAACGGTATTCGATGGGCATTGAATAATCATGTCTGCAGGCAAGAATTATACTCAAACTCAGAAATGTATAGATAGGTCTACGCATGACTTTAAAATTTTATATACTGAAAAACTTATGCAAAGTGTATCTGTATCTATACATGTACATACATAGATAATACACGCAAACACACATACATTTACTGCACCTTACCAATCTCACACTGAACAAAACAGAGACAATTCAATGTCCATAGGATATACTGGCTACGTTAGTCTGGTAGACTAACAGAATACAGAAATATAATTCAGACACTGTGGGAAGGAGGGAAGATGGGAGAGTGGACTTAACGAGGCTGTGTGAGTCTGCACTTAAGGTGCAATCATTTGCCAGGATTCAGAGCAGAAAAAGAAATACTTAAAATTTAAGAACAATTACCAATCATCAGGGAGTCATGAAGCCACCAGTTAAAAAAAAAAAAAAAAATCATGCCTTCTTTTTTGCTACATATTAAAATCACACCAAAAATTAAATGTCTCTTAAATTCATAACTAGTAAGATTTCCCTTATAAAACAAAAGCAAAGGGGGGAGGGGCAAAGTGGAAATCAAGCCACATTTTCATAATAGTCCCCACAGTATGTTAAACTACGCTAAGTAGCTAACTGTAAAAATATTCAGTACATCTAGGTAGCAAGAACCGTTACATCTTCTGAGATACCTTAAAAATGCTATTATGACACCTATAATAATTTTCATGACAACATTCTAAAATAAAATCTAACTATTTTCACATCACACTCAGACCTATTTCCTCTGGAAAGCACTGCAGGCTCAGCTGCCAGCAAGAGCATTTAATGACAAACTGGCAGTGACCTCTGCTGGCAAGTCTGGGAATCACACCCCAAAAAGCAAAAGTCTTGGCTTTCATTTCTGGGTATTTTGAAATAAAAAATATCACAAAAGAGCTCAACTATTTGGTCTTAAAAACAGTCCCCTAAACTGGCTTTACAAAGCACTTTAAAAGCTTACACGTTCAGCGGGTGTGTTATGATTTGGAAATTAGTTATAACTTGAGTTTAATCATCTATAAACATCTTTGTCTTTGTTAGTATTTATGATTTATAGTTCTCCCTATAGGGAAAATAAAATTAAATTCTTTCACAATGCTTGGGAGAGCAAGATAAAATATGAACTAAGGCTATGTGAGGTTATTTCAAAGAATATTTCTTACTAAGCCTAGAGTCTTCGTGCCATTAGCATAATACTTAAAATTGTCTCCCGTTTCAAATTCATCCTCATCTGTGAAACAAGATATGATCAGGCATGAAGGTAGACAGATAAAGATGATACAAAACCTCATCGTGGAAAGGTGTGCATGGGAAAAATACCGTATTTATATGACAACCCCCCGTTTTAAAGCACATAGCACATTTTTTTTTCCTTGTAGGAAAAAATAAAAAAGAACACATGCGAGGTTTTTTTCTTTTTAAAAAAAAAAAAAGGACTGAAGCAGCCTCTGCAGCATGTCTCCTCTCAGGATGGTGCAGAGGGACCAGAAAGAGAACCAGATCTCAGCTCGACCGGGGAGCAGGTGAGGGGTCTGGAACTTCAGCTTCCAAGCAGCCAACCCAGCAAGGTTCTCAGGAGAACCCAGGTACTGTATGTACCTACCACACAGACTCGATAAACACTGGCTTTTATATGAACACACATGCAGAAGAAAACAGTCACTCCCTCCACTTCCTTCCACAAAACTGTCTGAGGTTCTATATTAAGGGCAGAAGAAAACCCCAACTCCTTGGGTCAGCATCTTCCTGCCTCTTGTTCGGGTCAGAAGAGAACAAGGAGGGCCACACAATGAGCAGTGAGGGTCCCACAAAAGCTAAGCCGCACCCTTGCACCCTCCCTAGTCCCATCCTTTGAAAGATTTCAATGTTCTCTGAAGCCAGAACTGAACCTCACCTTTAAAAAGGCATTTTTTTCCTATCTAAATTTTAAATGTGCACTCCCTCTGACCTAGCAATTGCATTGCCAGACATATACTCTGTGGTATATATTCTAAAGGGTTCACCACAATGTTGTTGTTTTTATAAAGAAGGGAAGGAGGGAGATGAAGACAGAAACTATGATATATTAATAAATACGGAATATTTTGCAATCATTAAAAAGGACAGAATGTGTCTAACATGTACTTGTCAAGAAAAAGACCCAAATGACACATTATGTTTAAAAAGGAAAACTGCATTAGACAATACTTTTGTAGGCTTCTCTGTACATTTAAAATTTAAAATTTCTGGAGGTATCTGCCCAAATACCAAAAAAAAAAAAAAAAAAAATTATTCGTGATTAATTCTGGGGAGTGAAATGTGGGTAGCAATGATAGGGTATTTCTGGTTTTTCTTATCATTATTCTATGAGGTATGACTTCCCTACCATGAGCATGCTATATTTTATAATTAAATGAATGCCGATATTGAATTCTTACTTACGTTAAACACACATCTGAGGCCAATGAGGAAACCACAAAGGCCAGAGCTGCAGAGCAATTCAATCAAGCAGGTCTTCCTGCAGGCACCTGCCAGCACTCTGAGAATCAGAGGAAATCCTGGAAAGCCTAAGGGGTTGGTTTGGGCCTATCTTTGCTTCTCAGCAAGAAGACATGGTCCTACCCACACTACCTTCTGCAGAGGTGGAACCTAGGAAAATCTGAGTTCTGAGTTCTGTGATTTAGTCCAATCTGTCACTTAACTGAAATCTTTCACTTAACAGTTACTGACGGGGCCCCTGGGTGGCTCAGTGATTTAAAGCCCTGCCTTCAGCTCAGGTCATGATCCCAGGGTCCTGGGATCAAGCCCGGCATTGGACTCTATGCTAAGCAGGGAGCCTGCTTTTCTCTCTCTCTCTGCCTGCCTCTCTGCCTACTTGTGATCTCTGTCAAATAAATAAATAAAATCTTTATTAAAAAAAAATTTACTGGATTGTGTACTACATCCAAGTCTCCTGGGCTCTGGGCCATCCTCGAGGGACACATCCTGGAGACACAGCACATACAATGTAAAGAAAGAAGGAAGCACCAATAGGGCTATTCAGTCCAGGACCCTGCCCTCTCCCCACTCCCGGCTACAGCACCCCCTTCATGCTCCCAATGGCCCCGGGGTCTCACAAGCCAATGGGTGCGTGGCCATGAGGAGCCCTGAGCAAACCAGGACGCAGTTCTTCACCTCTAAGCCCACCCCTCGTCTGTGCAATGCAGCAATAATTCACCAGCTGGTAGTAGGTGCCTGGTGAGATCAGCTCAGTAGGTGCCTGCTAACGGCAATATTCAGCAACATAACACTAACTGTATGTACATGGTGTGTCAAGAAGGCAGAGGAGGGAGATGTACCCCTGGAGTGCTTCAAGGGAAAGAGGCCCCACCAACCAGCTGCAGCGGAGTGGATGTCTCCAAGAACAACAGTTCGAGCTGTCCAGTGTACACACACCTTTTCCACGGAGCCTCAAAAAGGATTAAGTGATAGCCCATACAAATAGGAAAGGTCAGCTAGGGGGTAGGGGGTGGCGAAGGACCAGGCCCCCTGTGCTGAGGCCCCTCCCCCCACCCCACCCCAGCCCCCACGCAGGCCCAGGCCCTCCTGACTCCTCTACACCTTGCACGTTGCCTTACCTTTTGCCATTTGGGTATCCTCTACCTTTCCTCCACCGATCGGTCCGACCACCCCATTTGCGTGCACAGTTGTCACCATTCTTCCGAAAAATGTCCTTTTGCTTTCTGACCCCTCCCTAAAGAACCTCTCCCGGGATCCGCAGCCACAGTCCGGATACTTACCTTCACCACCCGCCCCACTCCTGGGATCTCAGGTTCCTCCCCTCCGCTCACTGGGAACCCTCCCCCGCCCCAGCCTGTGCATCCAGTTGTCCACAGGCCTCAATCCCTGCCCCCAGAGACAGCCGTGGGGTCCCAGGTTCTGCTCCACAGCCGTGGCTCATTTCCCACCCCCCATCCTTCCTCCTCACTGGCCTTAATGCTGGAGGCTTGCACAATACCCCAATTTCAGTGCCACACTCCAGATCCACTCGAGGTATCTGAAATTTCCCCAATGATCACCCCGCTCCTGCCCAAACTTGGTCCCCTTCTGTGCTGCACTTGCCAGAAACCCTGTCACCCTACTCGCCCACACCCCACAGTAAGCTGTTCACTACATGCATCAACATGTCAACCTATCTCCTAAACACAGTCCTGCTCAAATCTGTACGCCCTCCCCTCTCCATTCTGGACAGAGCCACCTTCTTCTCTCCCCTAGACTCTAAAAGCTCTAAACCGGCTTCGTGACCCACAATGGAGCCAAACTGCCTTTTTAGAACACTCATCTGCTTATTCCCCCCTCAATAACTTCCCCACTCTTATAATTGATCCAGAAACCTTAATATGCTTAGAAAGGGCTTTGTTGCAATGTTGCCCCATCAGAGAAGGGGGAAAAAAGGACTATGTAAAACAGCACTCCACACCCTGGGTCACTTGGTCCCAACCCATTTTCTCACACTAACAGCACTTACGCCCTCCGGACATACTTTATTACTATTAACTGTCCACTGCCCACCTCCACAACATGAAGACCACAAGCACAGAACCTTGCCTTTTTTGCCAAACCTGGAAGCCTGCTGAGTGGACGGATGGGCCCACCACCCTCATTACCTCCCACTGAGCCCTCTCCACTGCCTCCAACTCTGAGGGGTCCTTTGCACCCCCAGAAGGACAGACTCCTCACCTTCCCACGCTCATCTCCCCTTCCCAGGTCTCCCTTCCTTACTCCTTCTACCTGGTGACTCCTGTCCATTTATCTTTGGTTGAAAAGCAGCCATGGCATGGACGGCTTCCCCAATCATCTCTCCCAGGATGAAGCCAAGTAGGCCTTTACCTGCCCTAATGGCAGGCCTTCAGCTCCAGAACAGCAAGATTCAGCTCTGCAACAGTCCAGGTGGGAACACGATTGTGGCAGATACCACATGCGTCCTTCACACTGGTATCTGCCTAGTCGTAGCCCCCTCCCTGATCCAAGTTCATGTATAGAAAGAGCTCAAAGCAACCAGTCAAGAAAAAGAAATAAAAAGCATCCAAATTGGAAAAGAAAAAATAAAACTGTCTCTTTTGAAAATAGCATGATTTTTCTATAGAAAACCCTAACGACTCCACTCAAATAAGCAGAATAAACAAATCTAGTAAAGTTGCAGAATATAAAATCAACATACAGGGGCACCTGGGTGGTTCAGTGGGTTTAGGCTCTGCCTTTGGCTCAGGTCATGATCTCAGGGTCCTGAGATCGAGCCCTGCATCAGGCTCTCTGCTCAGCAGGGAGCCTGCTTCCTCTCTGCCTGCCTCTCTGCCTACTTGTGATTTCTGTCAAATAAATAAATAAAATATTTTTTTTAAAAACCCACCTATAGACTCAGTGCAATCTCTAAATAAAATCTTTAAAAAACAAAACAAAACAAAACCCACCTATAGATTCAGTGCGATCTCTACCAAAATTCCAATGGCACTTTTCACAGAAACAGGAAAAAACAATCCTAAAATTCATATGGAACCACAAAAAATCCCAAATAGCCAAAGCAATCTTGAGAAAAGCTAGAGGCATCACACATCCCAATTTCAAACTATACTACAAAACCATAGTAAGCAAAACATTATGGCACCAGAATAAAAACAGACACATAAAACAATGAAATAAAATTGAGAGCCCAGAAACAAACCCGCACATACACAGTCAACTAACATCTGACAAGGGAGCCATGAACAGTCAAGGGGGTAAGGACAGGTTCTTTAATAGATCATGCTGGGAAATCTGGATATTCAATGCAAAAGAATGAAACTGGACCCCTCTCTTATACCATTCACAAAAATTAACTTGTAGGAGGTTTAAGACTTAAATGTTAAGGCCTGAAATCATTAACCCCCTAGAAGAAAACACAAGAAAAGAGCTCCTTGATACTGGTCTTGGTGATGATCTTTTGGGCATAATATATAAGTACAAGCAACAAAATAAAATATCAACAAGTGGGACTACATCAAACTAAAATTCTACTGCACAGCAAAAGAAACAATCAGTAAAAGGAAAACAATGTACAGAATGGGAAAAAATATTTGCAAACCATACATATGACAAGGGATTAATATCAAACCTATAAAGGAATTCATATGACATAAAACAATGCCTGAACAGACATTTTTCCAAAGAAGATATACAGTCAACCGGTATATGAAAAGGCACTCAGTATCAATAACCATCAGGAAAATGCAAATTAAAACCACAGTGTGGTATCACTTCATGCCTGTTAGCATGGCCATCAACAAAGGGACAAGCGGTAACAAATGCTGGTAAGAATGAGGAGAAAGTGTCCCACTGGCGGTAATGTCAATTGGCGCAGTTATTATGGAAAACAGTATGGAGGTTCCTCAAAAAATTAAAAACAGAACTACCATACAACGCAGTAATTCCTTTCTTGGACATAGATCCACAGGAAATGATGTTACTATCTCAGAAGGATTCCTGCACTCCCCTGTTCACTGTGGCATTATTCACGAGAGCCAAGACACGGAAACAACCTGAGTGTCCATTAATGGATGAATGAAGAAAGAAAACAGCGTGTATATGTGCCATGAAGTATTAGTCAACCATGTGAAAGGAAATCCTGCCCCTTAAAAAAAAAATGGGTAAACCTTGAAGGCATTATAAATGAAGTTAAGTCAGAGAAAGTCGCATACTGTAGGATCTCACCTATATGTGGGAATCTAAAATAGCAAAACTCTAAAACAGAGAGCTGACTGGTGGTTGTCAGAAGCTAGGGAGAGAGGAAATGAGTGAAGATGGTTAAAGGGTACAAACTCCCCGTTATAAGACGAGTAAGTGCTGGGGATCTCACGTACAGCACGCTGACTACAGTTAGCAATGCCACTGTGTATCCCCGAAAGTAGCTCGGTGAGCGGATTTTAAATGTTCTCATCAAACACACACACAACATGTCACTCTGTAGGGTGACAGATATGCTACTGCGGTTAGTATAATCATTACACAATACGCAATGTATCAGATCATCAGGCTCTGCACCTTAAACTTACACAGTGCTAAACATCCATTATATCTCAATAAAGCTGGGGAAAAAGAGGTCAAGGGACATCTGTACAGTGAGTGAATAAGACAGTCTAGGCACCTGACAGTTTTACAGAGTCTAAATCTGTAAGTGTCCACCACTAAGTGAAATAAAAGTAAACAGGCAAAAAGGCCCTCCCCGATTCTGTTAGTTTGTGCTTCAACGTTCATAAATACAGCAGCACTACAAGCCCCTAAATTCAGGGTTCTGTATTTTAAAAAAACATCATTTCTCAGGCAGATCTCAAACGGAATGATGAAACACAGAAAAGGCTTAAGACACCGTGAGGACAAGATACGTAGGTGCTGGGTGTGTGGTTCAGGTTTTTATTCGATTTACTCTTTGCATACCTTTTTAGGCTGCGAACACCACAAAGCTGTCCACGGTGACTGGATATGGAATTCTGAGACAAACAAAATTCAAAACCATTTCTCTGTGCCTCTGGGGGCTTTCCAAGTGCGAGCCAACAGCCACCCAGGCTCGCAGCTCAGACGTCAGCCCAGCAGAGACGGATGCCCTGCAGCCGGACGCCGGTAAGACTCGCAGGGAGACCCAAAGGACATGAAGACTTTACCCTGCTCCGCGGGAGCTTTCCAAGCTTCCTATTTTCAAAACTGCTTCAGACAGGCAGCGGCTGAGTCCTGAGGGCCCAGTTCTGCACTACGACAGCTGACTGCGGGGACATGAATGCAGGTTGCTGGGCTGTCATGGCCACTGGCATGGCAGCTGAAGAAGGGCGTCGTCTTCAAGGGTCCAGGCACCCAGTCTGCTTCACACATGCCTGGTGCCCACAGAATCCCGGAATTCCTCCTGGCAGCTCGTTTCAACAACAAATCAATAGAATAAGGATAAAAAGATGCACCTTTTGACTGTGCGACCCCAGTTTCTGGAGAACGTTGCTTCGGGGGGACAGAAATAACCACGCAGTCTTTGCATGTGTTGGGCAGGAGGCATTCATTCGGCCTCAGAGCTCTTGCTCCATGACAAGGAAACTGGAATTCTAGTTCTTCCACAGTTTATGAATTTTAAGAAATCTGTTTGCGGAGTGAGAGTAAAAATACACATTTTAAATGAGTACAATAAAATACATTTCCTTGCAGTACTGGGATAGTCACCTAATTTTCTAAGAGGGACATCTGTTAGCATCGGACCAGCAAGGGAATGCAGTTTAAAGAAAATGGCATTAAATGAAAAAGCAAAACAACAGGATTCCAGACTCAGTGCTGCCACTAAAAGCAACTAAGAATTTTTTGTGGGCATGTGTTTTCAGTAGGACATGAAGAAAGCCAGCGTTTAGAAAGTAGTAATCGTGGCCCTGACAACAGGCCTGCATCGGGCTCCTGGTCTCTGTCTCTGGAGCTGAGGAGCCTCTGTCCAGCCCCTCCGTGTTACCATGCCATGAAAGCAGAGGCAGAACTGCTCACAGGAACCTGGCACCACTCAGCTCGCCCCGACAGCCAGCTTCCTCAGCCCCTGCGAGGGACTGGCAGGGGGATGGGGAACAGCAGGACCAAGACAACCAGTTAGAGTCCTCCTGTTCCCAGAGGGCCTAGTGCCAAGGGACAACAGGCCCAACACTGCCTCTAGAGCTCAGGCTACACACACAGCCCCATGGCCTCTGCCAGATGGCTTTGAAGGTGATCCAAACAGTCCCCTTATCTGTACACAGTGACGGGGGTGGGGACAGCTGGCAGGCGTGGCAGCTGCCCCTCTCTGCACTGAGCACAGGCTGAACCCTCCAAACCCTGTAAATATTGCATCAATGGATGAATAAAACTTTCCTAAGAAATGGAAAAGGGAAAAAAAAAAAACATAGAAATGCAAATGGAGGTTACCAAATGACAGATTTTTAGAGCAAACTATAAAAATGCATTATTTACATCTGACCTGTTCTGATGCTGTTATTTGTCATAAACCATTTTGCTACTAAGAATAAAACTAGAGGCTAAAACCTAAAATGGAAAGGAATTAATGGATTAGCTTTCTGGAGAATCACTCGGATAGAATCAAACCCTCATAAAAGTATACAATATAGTGACTAAGTATAACTAATCCCAAAACACAGTAACAGTGCAAAACAAAAATAAAAGTTTTTATGAAAGAGGCAAGAATATGGTTATAATATCTAAATATTTATAGTCAAAAATAAATCATGCTTTTCCCAAAACTATCATCAAAAACTTTCCATTTTTGTTTTTAGATTAGTGACAGATGAGTGCCTATCATAAGCCAAACTTCTTCTTTTTTGGTAATCAGAAGTAAATCCAGGTACAGGAACAACGGACTATCTTCCTTCATGAATAGGTTTTTTTAAAATGTACTTTTTTATTGAAATTTTGCCCTAAAGCCTTCTCTGCTGTCCAAATAATTTCCCAACTGCCTTTCAAATTAAAGTTTTCATCTCTCTCCCCTATGGTGCTCTGCATTACAACATATTTTAATGTGTTTAAATGACAGCAGTGTTATAAAGTGTTATTTCCCATTGAAAATGGTCATTAATATGACTCCATACCTCAGAGAGCACAACAGTAACTTGGCAATAGAACAAAGTTCGATCATCAACCACTAGTAATCTGAGAGGGGAGTCCTGCTAGGACGTTATGTCTACCGTGGAATATTCTTCACATGAGCACCTTCTGGTCACCACTGAGATGGGAACATTGCCCATGCACCATCTCTGATTTCATAATCACATGTTCTTATAGGTCATTGCTGTCCCCCTCTCCAAATCTCCACACACTTGTCATGGTCATGGTCCCCTTCGACACCAGAGCCATACACCGCCCACTTAGGTGTCTGTTTTGTGGAAATGTGAAAGTATCTGCTTTTATTTTATTTGAGTAAAGAACTGTATTTAATTACTCTCTCCTTGTCTGCTATCACACACCTTGTACGAGAAAGGACGGGAGCCTAAGTTGCTCTTGGGAAAGAGAGCTTTGTGCGCGCGGAAGCCTGGGTGGGCTGCACCCAACCCAAATCACGGCTCGAGCAATCCATTACTCGTCCCTTCCCGTGAACACCGTCCCACCGTCCACGTCGGAGGGTGAGCAAGGGGCCCCAGCGCCCCTCGTGCGGGCAGGGGTCTGCCTGAGCCCCCAGCGGTGGCCAGCCTCGGAACAGCGCCCTGAAGGGCTCAAGCTACAGCGGCACAGGAAGACGGGATGGAGGGGGATCCGGCCGCTCCAAAGCATCCGCGGGCACAGCTCTCATGAGGACAGCACTCCGACCCACTGCCGTCCACGAGCTGCACACCACCGTGTGCTCTGTACGTAAACAGTACCGGGCAGGAAACACAGACCCTCTACAGAGCTCTCTTCAAGCTTACAGGAACAGATCTATGCCTGACAGGAAACCCGAAAGATCTGAAAAGTCCTCTTCTCTGGACACAGTCAGCATCCCAGATGGAGGAGTAGCATTTATGCCATTGTCATTCTTCAGCATCGCACAGTTGACCTGCTTGCCTTCCAATCCAGAGGAGAGGTTTTTGCTAACACCTCTGAGAGAATTCAGAGGACGCGTCAGCTTTGGGGAAAATTCGATTGAATTTTCGATCGAAGTGAGCACCACACTGGGACCCCTAGCTCAGTACATCCTGAACCTGGCAGGCAGGGGTGAAGCGTGGACGCAGGGCTGCAGGGTCTCAGAGGGAAGCCTGGGTGATGAGGGGCAGAGGACAGTGCGACGAGCCTGCTGGTGCTCCGTCATTCCCCCTGTGCGTGCAGAGACATACCAATTCCAGACAGAACCAAATGTGCAAATCCCATCTCAAATACTCACGAATATACTTGTTCATGAAGAGAAACACGGTCTTCCTCCTCGTGTTGCCATGTGGCGTGCACATGCGTCTGAGGGCTGGATCTGAATTTCATAAACAGACCACAACCGTGTGTAACGCTCTATCATCTTAAAACGCACATGTGAACCCGAGATTAAAAACCTATAAAGGCAAGTTGAACCGCAGAGCAACTGTAATAAATGCAACCATGTTAAGTCAGCTTCAAAGAAATTCATAAAAGGAGCTCCAAAAACATTCATGAATGTTTTATAGTGTATTTTTAATATTGATGTATTTCATCTTAAAACAAATGCCAAGAGCTGTTGTGAATGCTCCTCTTTTCATGTCGGTGACGCCGCGAGGGGTCTTTGATAGGACCGAGAACATGGTGTGACGCTGCAAGATGTAAGAAAGAATAGGAAAGCTGAGAAATCACTTGCTCCTCCAAGTGATACCCTTCAAGCGGCCCAGCTCTCTCAGACGGCTGCTGGCCACTTCTAGATGGACGAAGAGTCCCGCTGCCCTTTGGGAAGTGGTCAGAATAAAATCACTGCACTCACGGACACCCCAGAACAGGCAACTAGGAGCACCATTTTTAAATATGGCCATGGAGCTCTCTGTGCCAAACATTAAGTGGATGGCGTTCAGCCGCTCCCTGAACATCAGGATTAATAGTCCCCAACAGTCACACCTGACAGAGAACTGCACACATAGCATACAAAGGCATCACGTGAGCATTTGTGACTGTACATGAGTTCTGAAGCCCAGAAGACCAAAAGTGTCTTGTGGCTGATGAAGTCAAGTGCAGTGGGGCTGGGCATCTGGGCAGAGGAGGAACCCTAGAGATGAAATGGATTTTTTTTTTTTTTTAAGTCGCTTAATTATCAGAGAAAGGCTAGCAAACACGAAGAGTCTCTAGGGTGGGCTGCTGGAAATTGTCTCCACAGTCAATGCACCGATTAACGTAGGTGTCACAAGCACTCAGGTCAGAAAACACAAAGCAACACAAGTGAAAAATAAAAAGGGTAAAAATTAGCACACTTGATCACACCTTGGATCGATTCAACCTTACAGTGGCTAGGTAGGCTCAGTCCTACCCCCGAGTGTGTGAGTAATTGTGTCTATCAGTGTGCAAAGAGCCATGGAATACAGATAACACGCCCCTGGCATAACTTGCACAAGAATGAGGTTTTTGCTCCAAAGCTCAAGAATCAATATAGTCCAAGACTTCCCATGTATTACTTTGTCGGTCCAAGCAGAGAGCAACACATACTTTCTCCCAAAATCAAAATCTTTTCTTTACATCCTGAGCGTAACAATCCCTGGATCGTCTTTGTAAAAGGGAACATCAGAGAAAATCCTCTCACAAATACGGTTCTACCACTCACACACAAGGAACTACCCAGAGAGCAGCAGGCTGCACACAAAGGCAGGACGGCTTACACCAGGGATCAGGGAAGGTGGACGCCAAGGCGCTCCCCAAGGAGGGGACACATGCCGACCGAGACTCCATTCTGCCTAAGCCTCGAGCTCTCCTCAGGGACAGCGTCCAAGGCACCCCGGAGAACCTGTCCATATAGCGGACACAATAATAAGCCCTTCTTCGGCACGTGTCCTTTCCACAACGCCTAGATATAACTCTCCAATTCTGAGGCCGGCATGACACTGAGATTACCCTCCTGCCAGGCACATGTGAAATGAGGACACCAACAGCCGTATCTTCTAGAGCCAAATGATGGTCCGTGACTAAGACTATAAACACCGTTGTGGGGTCACTCACGGTGAAGTCGTGGAGGTTGACTTTGGTGAGCAATTTTAATACCGTATGCTTGTAAGAGATGTGGATCTTAGAAAATCTGTACTAATTATTTTAGCCCCTTTTTGTTCTGGAAAACCAAGATTACTGGTTGGGGGGTAGGGGCAGAACACAGTGGACTGACCAGTTGCTTATCTCCTGGGCACAACTGAGATTTTTAGCACACACCATCTTACTCCTGGCCAATTTTATACTTCAAAGTGTAATCACTTGATTAATGGCTGGCCCAAAGTAGAGGCAAGTTCCACGAAGCAGACACGGTATCCATTCTTGCTTAACAGACAATCCCCATGGTCTATGTGCCTGGCCCATGCCAGCAGCTTTTCCTCCTCCCGGTTCTCACTGAGTTCCCAAGCAGGCTGGCTGGCAGTGAGTTGTGCGGACACGTGCATGATTTCAGGACATCCACGCCACTTTGCCAGCCTGCTGGTGGCCATCAGGGAGCATATCAGCACCTGTGATGTTGGCTGATGGCTGACAAGAACGAGATGTTGGCCTGAAAAGCTTTCATGCCTCTTCCTGCCCTAAATCCTTAGGGGACATGAGGAAGAGATCTCTCTTCGCTTTTCCCCCGAAAACAAGCACCAGAGAACAGAGAACAGAGAACGCACCCAGTTTAAAACATTCTGCTGAATAACCATACGGATGTTAAGGCCAGAAGTGAAGATATGATAGGAAAAGGAAGATTCCAAAATGGCACAAATCCTTCAAGTTATAGACAAAAGTACAAAAACAGAAGAAGCTAGAGGACAAGCTGGCCTAAGAACAGCACATGGACTGAGCTACGGGTCGTGCGCAGGACGGATTGTCTCACTGCCTGGCACACAGACCTCGCCGAGCCTGTGGCTTTACCAGAAGATCCCGCCTGGAAAAGACCGACATAAACCCTAGAGAATGAGATATACTGGCATGCAAGGCTTACTGCAACTGATGCCCCTCAACTGGGCAAATTCTTCAGTGGTAACAAGGAGCTTAAATACAAAGTAACCAGCGTGTAAGTGGGTTGCCTCTAGCTTGTTATACAGATGTACATTACAAATAAAAAGCTGCTAAGTAAAGCAAATGGAATGAAGAGCTGGGGTAGCATTAAAACAGAAGTGCTCATTTCAGTGATAAACTGTACAGCTCTGAAGCTGGGCAGTACGTGGCAACACAAACACACACACCCACACACGCACACGCACACACATTTAAGAGGGAAAAAACTCTGTTAACCAAAATCACTTTTAAGGAAGAGAACTTCGAGGATCTTATATAAAGACTAATAATCAGAAAAATTTTATTTGAGGCTAAGTTACAAGGGCTTCATTCTTAGGAGGAAACAAATTATGGTCAAGCATTAAAAAGGAGACAACACTTGGATGTAGAACCACTTAAGCAAAAAAAAAAAAAGCCTCATTTTCTGGTTCCACTTGTGGCCCCTAGTCAGCACAGATGGACCCCACTGGCCGTTTCCTTTACCCATTCCCTACCAGCTTCTCCTCAGCACCCCCCCCCCCAGAGATATGTTCATCGTGTTTAAGACCTGAAAAATCATATCTTTTCATTTTCTCCCATTTCCACAAACTTTCCTCCCCCTGGGGGCAAAAAGGCTTCCACCAAGGAACATAAAAACAGCATGTGTAGCATGAGACAGCAAACCTAAGTTTGGAAGGACACAGGAAAACACTCCGATCAACAACCTCTATATAAAAACACACAATTTCTGAATTTCTGGCCTTGGCAATCCCCGACAGAGGACCCTGGAATAGCAGCACTCGCTGTGTGCGTCCCCAGGGGCGCCTGGTTCGGGAAAGAAGATTCTGCTCTCTGTGACATACCACTTGGAGACACGATGCCAGGGCGGAAGGATGAGTAGAGAGACGTTTGTGCCTGTGTACACTCAATCACGGTAGAATTCTTCTAAATTGCTTCCCATTAACACAGAGGCATGAGTTAACAGAACAATTCACACCTTGTCTTTATCCCTTGCTCTAATATTAAAACTGACAACCTTTATAAAAATATGAATGTGACTACATGGCTCTAATAGGAATTATGTAAGGACAACACATTCGATGCCCATAAAATTGTAAAAAAAAAAAAAAAAAAAAAAAAGTTCAAAGAAGTATGGTAAAGATAACCCCCCCCACACTGGTTTCTGGGAAGGGATATGCAAATCCAAACAAATGACAATAATGATAGCTAACAATAATGATAGCTAATGATACTGTCTACCACATACTGCCTTCACCTTCACAACAACCCCCTTCTGATACAGGTACTATTATCATCATTCTGCAGATGCACTGAAAAGTTAATTAACTTGTCCAGGGTCACACGGCCAATAAGGAGCTGGGCTGAATTTGAAATCAAGCCACTTGAATCCAGACTGTGCTCCAGAACCCAGGACAGACTGCTTGCCTCTCTGTGGGAAAATATCCATGACTCTCAACGGAAAAGCCAATGTTCTGCTGATGGAAAACAAAAATGGAGTTCCACAGTTGCACGAGAACCCTAAACAGCTCAGTCATACCGAATCGCAAACCAAGGGCAATCACAAAGCCTATTTAAGTTCTTCTTTCTCCATTTCCTTCTCCCATCCACCTTCCCAACACAGAGTACTCCAAAACTCTACCCTGATGCCTAGCTTTCAAGACCTTCCATTTGATGACTTGTGCTGAGCTAGTCTCTAAGGCAGACACTCTGCCGTTACAAGGACACATGATGCGCATTTCCACATCTCTGCTTCCCTTCAGGCTGATGTGCAAAACATTTGCTGACCCTGACCTCTTCTTTGTCAAATCACAATCTGTCCCTGATTGCTCATGACTGTATCCATTTCCCCCATCTACACCCCAACTGCCTTCTAGTGAGAACCATAAAATTAAGTGCTTAAAAATTACTCTGTATTCTTTCCTGGTATGAAAATAGAAGAGCACATGACAAATGTTTTTTCTGAGCCCAGCACTCCACCCAGCATTTGCTGAGCACATTTGCAATTCAAACCTGTTGTTAAGAAAACAGACAATTCTCTTATATGAACAAGGGATTTATGTGTGCCTTAGCGTACTCCCTCTGCAATCTTACCTGTGTTACACTGTTCAAAAGAACAGGTAAATTCAGCTTATCAAGCCATTCCAAATCCCTAAAAACGGGAGTTTGAATTGTACATGACATGAAGACTCTATATAAATTTCTCTTCTAGAGCCACCTGCTTAACTTTCTCACACTGTACAGTGTTTATCTATAAACCTTTCTAACATATCAGTTCACATCAACGACTTTATGTGCTTTATCTCTGAAAGCCAACGGCATGTCCTTAGCCTGTGTTTCTCCTGATCACCTAGGGCCCAGTGGAGCGGGGGATCATACGCAGGATATAATCAAAAAGCCTGCGAAAGAGAGCAGAAGGCAGAGCAAATAAGGGAATGAAACTCTGGAGAATATGGCCATTCTCACTTTTTAGAGACAGTAATGAACTTGGTTGGCATTACGTAGGGTTTTACAAAGAGCCCTGGGAAGGACAATACAGAGAGTGGGCACAAGGGGGAGCCAGCAGGTCCATTGTAAAGTTAACTGGAGTCTAGGAAATTGGCTTTAAAAACCAAAATGTTCACTTAAGAGAAACTTTAAATTCTATTAAGCCACAAAAACAGGAATGGGCAAAGTTTAACAAGAGAAGCAGTGTGAGAAAGAAGTAAAGAGTTAGATACAGATTCTCTATGCTCCTCAGAACTGAATTCAAATACCATAAAGATTTTTTCATGTCATCTTCAATGAGAGCTCAAAAACAAACATTTGAAATGATGACATGGAAATTGCTCTCCCACACAGTAGTACAATATCAAAAATCTTCATGACCTATACATCTGAGCTTGAAGAAAAAATAAAAACTTAAAACTCCCCTCCTTTGTCAGATTTATTTACCACCACTGCCTCCTCATATGCCACAAGAAGTATTTTTGGGCGGGTCTGTTGATGGTGGGTTTTGTTTTGTTGTTGTTGTTTGTTTGTTTATATATTTTATTTTTAACCTCCAAAATGTTTTCTTGCTGTTGTTGTTGTTTTTAAAAACCATCTGGAAGACATTTCTTTCCAATATCTTCTTGAGGTTCCAGATAACTGACCTTAATTCCGGGAACTGTTCAATGATAAATATATTGTCAGTAAAGATTTAAATATTGCTACTAAAGATGTAATTATAGATGCTCAAGTTTTCATACTACTGAAGCACATCAATTAAAATTTGGCACAGTTGAAGGAAATCAGGGAACAAATGAAAAGGGAGCTGACGTGTATTTCATATTGAGCGTCGCATAATTATTACCTCCTTTTGATAAAGATGTTCCAGAGAGAAGGCACTAGTGCTGTGCCTGTAATCACTTTAATCATCATTCAATACAAAAGAACCAATTCGTCAAAATCCAAAGGGATTTGCTTATTGTCATGCTTTTAGAAAGCTCACCAGGTATTTCCAAACGCTTCCTAATGACAATAATTAAACATCTGGTAATGGTGACCTACTTGCGGCTGCTGAACTTCCTTGGATACTCTTTGCCATTAATTATGTACATGCTGGGAACGGAGAGAGAATTTACATTATGAATAATAACTCCAGACCGCAGGAGTAGTCAGAAACCCACAGGAGCAGCTCCCCGCTGTCCTGGCTGCTATCTGTATTAAGGCCTTGTTAGCGCTCTTGGATTTGGGAACAGATGCCACGTAAAAACTGCAGAAGCACCAAGCTAAGGCATGCATACAAGCCGGGTGTAAACATGTTGTGAGGAAACAGCCTTTTATTAAACATTCAGAACGGTGCCCAAGGGGGAGAAGAGCCAAGCTGTCACGTTTCTACATTTCACTCCGTAAGGAATTACGTGCTGATGCTAACTTTGACCCTGAAGTTTTGCAAATAATGACCAGGTCTGTTAGATCCTTGGCAACAGCACAAATAAGAAAGGCCAGAGCAAGAACTTGCACATTTTTAAGCACTATATTCCTGGTTCCTTACGTTTAGGGGTGAGGAGACAGGGAGAGAAAGGTTTAGGAAGCATGAAATTCATGGAGTGCGAGAAGAGCTTTTGTCCAGAGAAAAATAACAAATAAGTTCACTTACACCTCATTAAAATCAACTGGTATCTATTATTCTAATTAGATCGGCATCTTCCCCCAAAGCCCCAAGATTTCACTGACATACTATGGCTACCTTCTACTTTCAGCTTTATTTAGCAATTCTGGAGATCAATGAAGAAAGTGGCATCATTCCATTTTTTTTTTTTTTAAGAGTGTTTAGGTTTTATACCCTTTAGTAAATTTCCAAAAATATGTACCAGTACTAATTAATACCTAGATACTAGTTAGAGTATTACTTAGAATAAACTTAAAAAAATATATTTTATTATCCAATTTGCTTAATCCTGAGTATCATTTAATATACACCAGTCAGGATCCAGTGAGGCAAAGATTTTAATATAAGGAATTTAATATAAGAGAATTTAATATAAGGAATCAGGTAAACAGGTGAACTACCGGAAGCAGCTACACCCTTAAAGCTAGAGAAACAGAGGAGGAGACTGGGGTGGGTGGGACCTGGAACCTTGGGGTAGGGGTGGGAGGTCCTGGGCAGCTACCTGGCCCTCTGAGGGCAGCTACACTGGAGCTGGGAAGTGGGGAGGTTAATGGAAGGATTTCATGGAGCTGGGGCGCTGCCTTAGGGGGACTTGCCAGGCCATGCTAGTCCCCTAGGCGCCCAGAGGGGCTGAGCAGAGCTGGTGTGCTGGAGGTCGAACTGGGGGTGCTCAGGCTGGAGCTCCTAGAGGCCTGATGAAGCTGGTATGGGGGCTGCCAGGAAAAAAGCTGAAAACCTGAATCAGCTGGCACTCAGTGACCAAAGTTGGGCCATGCAGACAGGAATAGCAAACAAGCAAGAAAAAAACAAGTGCCACCTCCCCCTCCTTCCTTCCCGTGCCCACCGAGAGGGAGCAACTGGTAAGGCAGATGATGCCGGAGCAGAGCAGAGCATCAGGGCAGGATTGGGTGAAGAATTAACAGCTTACTGCTGGCATCTTAGCATGGTGCCTTCATCCCCTCATCCCTGGAATGGAGAAAACACCAGAACCCTTCACAGAGTGGTTACCGTCCCGTTTGTTAAAATGCATCAAGTACTTATAATTGTATCTGGCACAGAATAAACACTAAAGTGATACATGATATTATTTTCAAAGATTTATTTAATTTCTACTACTTTATTATTAGAATTTATCCATAGAATCCATCTTAATAGAAAGTATCAGTGCAATATGAGAGCACACATAAGCACTGGCTTGGTCTACACCCTAAGGAACCTGATCCTAAATGGCAGATATTAAGAGCGAGGAGCCAGGAGACCTGGGCCCCACAGAAGGCTCCGCCTCCAAAAGCAAATCAACACCTGCCACCTGGCCTGTGTTCCTTCCATTGAAAGAGGAAGCCAGACAAAAATTATTTCTGAGGTTCCTTCCAGTACTGAAAATTTTTGTAATTATAAAAATGCTTTTCAATTTAATTTTAAGACTAATTTCTAAAAGTCCTTGATTTTCATTAAGATTTGTCAGAGGGAGAAAACTTTGGTCCAAACACACATAATATCAACATAAATGCCTACGTGATTCTTCCCTAAACATGGACAGTTTAAAAACTTAGAACAAAATTTTAGAACATAAAGTACATTTTAAGCATGGAGTTTGTTCCAGGTAAAGAAGAGAAGATCTAGAACAGGCACGCCACGTTGCGTAGTGGCTTATGGGGAGGCTGCCATGGAGCTGTGCAGGGCAGGCCGGCGTGGCCAAGGACAGTGGCCCCAAACACAAAGCTGCTGAAATGCATAAACTGGCCAAAATGAAGATGCGTGTGGTAAGAACGTGTACTGACCACTCCCTCACTGACCCAAGTGCACACCAACGAGCACATGGCCAGAGAGCCTTGGGGCGATGAAGCACAGGTTCAGCAACCATTAGGCATACCTTGGCTGAAAATGCCAACACCAAAGCCAGTCAGCACCAAGCACGAGCGCGATTCGCGCTCAGCAAGAATGCACAGAGAGAAGTCACTCAACTGACAAGCTACGCCCAGTTATTTCCAGACTGGAAACCTCTTTTAAAACCTGACAGAGAAGTAGTATGTTCTATTACAATACTGTCAAACCATTTTCTGTGGTTATTGTGTCCCAATTGGCCCCCTATCTGATACCAGCATTGAGGAACTGAAATCTGCTAATCTAATGAACTAGCAATTTTTAAAATGTAACTTTTAAAACTGAACTGACAACAGATATTCTTTCACACATTAAATTACCTGCCAAAAATCACCATTTACGTGTAGCAGAAAGGGCTATGATTATGACTAACTGAACTGGTAATAGGATTGTGTATAACAAAGACGTTTTCATCTTTTTACATGACATAGCCCTTCAAGACACTGGGAATCTCAAGTGAAAAACCTGCTTCTTAACTGAAGCTATAATTATTCTACCTGAGAAACAAGAGACAAAAAGATGCATTTCTGTACCCAATATGCTGGCAAAGCTAATTCATTTATAACTAATAAAGGAACAGTTTATGACAAAATAAAACCACTTTCCAATATCCTAAAACAAATGTACAAATAAGACAACTCGAGACATTCATACAGTGCAAATGTCAACTCTTTTATTGACAGCTTTGATTAAGGTTCTGTATTTTCTCCCCCAAACTGCTAGCATTTGATGGAAGGAAAATGACTTGGCTTAAACACTTGAGTGGCCTGAAGGAGGAGAGAAACAGGGGGTAAGCTATTTGCTCTGGAGCTTAGAAACAAAGTTATTAAAGCATAATCTTTGGGGACACCTGGGTGGCTCAGCTGGTTAAGCCACTGCCTTCGGCTCAGATCATGATCCTAGAGTCCTGGGATCAAGTCCCACATCGGGATTCCCCTGTTCTGCAGGGAGCCTGCTTCTCTCTCTCCCTCTGCCTCTCCCCCTGCTTGTGCTTTCTCTCTCTGTGTCGAATAAATAGAATCTTTTTTTTTTTAAAGATTTTATTTATTTATTTGACAGAGAGAAATCACAAGTAGATGGAGAGGCAGGCAGAGAGAGAGAGAGAGAGGGAAGCAGGCTCCCTGCTGAGCAGAGAGCCCAACGCGGGACTCGATCCCAGGACCCTGAGATCATGACCTGAGCCGAAGGCAGCGGCTTAACCCACTGAGCCACCCAGGCGCCCCACGAATAAATAAAATCTTAAAAAATAATAATAAAGCATAATCTTTGCACAGGATAAAGGGGAAAGAAAAGACAACAGACATGATCTAGCTCTTCATCTCCCGCCAGAACTGGGCAGGGATGGTGATGCCCAGGCCTTCATCAAGGTGCAGTGATGGAGAATGAAAGCATCTGGGATGCCTGACAGCTCCACCTCTCCGTCAAAGAAGGGGCTTTCCTGTTGGTGAAAGGAGGCAGCAGAGACAAGAGGCTTTGCCCTTCAAATACACCCTTCAGAGTGGAAGGTGGAGCATTTTGTGCAATTAGCATTGCATGAAGTTCCTGAACATGGAGCAGTACAGTCAAAGACAGAGGCACGCCTGAGCGTCCTCAAGGTCCTGCTTCAAGATCCAGAGCCCCCAAGTAGAGCCGTATGCTGTTGCTTTCACCATGGCAGCACCGAAAACGTGCAGTCTAGTGCCAGGCACAGTGCCACCTGCCACACGTTACTGGAGACACACCTGAGAGGGGGATGAGGTTGCTGCTTTGTGCTCAGACCTCTCCGCTCCCCTCTCAAAGTGAAGGAAATGAACTGTGGGGCCCCCTTCTCTGCATAAGCAGTTTTCCTCTTTCTCAAAAGGCTCCTCTACCTGCAAACACCTGGATGTGGGCAAATCTGGGCGCGACAGACAGACACACTGACCACAGGGGATCAGCTCACAGCTTGGGAGCCGCCCCTGCCTCAGAAGTTCCCCGTGTATGGAACATTTTAAAGAGCTTCTGTCATTTTTTATCCACAGAACTTCTGATGTTCCCTTTTTCCAAAAAGAATTCTTTCCCTATATTGAGTTATTTCAATATATAACAAATGCAATCAGAACTTTTTTCTTAGCCAAATTAGTGGGTGTTAAAGTCTGTCAGTCCCAACAAGACCATGAAGAGATACATTCGAAGCAAGTCTTTCTGTGTGAAAGACTTCTTCTTATTCACTTCGGAGCTCTTAAGCATGCTCTGACCTACTCTTCTATAATGGCTGACACACAATTCGCAGGTAGTACAGTACTGCTTCACGAACTGTACACTTGCTTATGTGTATGATATGTAAATATACACAGAGACAGAGAGAATGTCCAAAAGAGAAAATGAGGAACTTTCAAGAAAGGCCCCTAATAAAACCACAATTACCCCCCCCCGAAAAAAAAAACTTTCCATAGAAAGAAAATCCAGAAAATTTTCCTATACTTAATATCATCTGTGAAAGTCATTAATAATGAAGATTCCAGAAAGCATTTATCAAAATAAGTCCAGTGATTCGAATAAACTAGAGCATAATCATACTAAAAAAGAAATTCTCACAAACCACATAAATTATCTCTAGATAAAGTCCAATCCTCAAAGAAAAAAAATTAAAGTATGAAAGGTACACTACTGAAGCATTAATGATTTTTAAATCCTCATATGTGTATTCATGCAATATTTACTAATCATATGGCTAATCAAGTAGCAAGAAATGGCTACTGACTTCAATCACTATAGATTCCCAATACAAAACAAAGTATCTAAGAAACTCCTTTTCTTCCCCGCTCTTTGTCAAAGCTCAAAGGTTAATTCAGTCTTACTGTTAGACTCTAGATGGCACTCGAGGAATAACTCAACAGGACTGAATCCACTCCTAGGTCTATCCCCCTAATGTCCACTAGAGGGTGCAACATTTGCGCATCTCCTTATGAGCTTGCTCCTCTTTCCCTTATCCTTCAAGGCAGGACCCCGGGAGGCAAGGCACACACACGTTAACATGGAACGGATGGCTCCAAAAACTAAAAATGGAAGTTTTAAATCTTGTGTGGACCAAATTTGAAGCCAGACTTTGATTTAGATACCGAACTTCTCCACCGTCAACAACTGTCTATTCCAGCTCTCTCAGAAACATCCTAAACTTAATTATAAATAGCTAGTGATTATTGACATGATTATTGATACAGATTGAGAAACTGGTTTGGAAATCCAAGAACAAAATCTAAACATTAAAATGAACACATTAACAAGGGCAAGGCAAGCTGGAAGGAACAATCTTCCTGTTAAAGTAGTAAGAACTCCATTTCTAAGAAAGAGTGACTTTGCTCCAGAGTTTCAGGAAACACATTTACCACAGCCAAGGCACCGGAAGCCAGCGGTGAGAAGACCAAAGGTGTGTTGCTCTGCGATGGCATTCACTACGGCTACTTCAAAAGCAGCACAGTGATTTAAAGCTGCCTTGTTGTCCTTGTAGTCATCACTGGGCCATGGAACATTATATAAAAAGAGTTTTATTTGACACTTTCTGGCACCGAAAAATGCATGATTTAAGAAGATTCTGTACCTCGCTCTATTTGAGATACATCCGCAGTAGATGGTTTGGAAACACTGAAGGACTCATATATGGGTGTCAGGGGACCAACCGAGGGTACCCACCTTTCCAGTGTAGCCAACCAGACAAACCCAAAGACTGACAGCCCAATCCCCAGCCCCGTGGACTTGGTCCTGATAAATGAAGCAGCATGGTAATGTCAACTACTGTACCCATGTTGAGTCTTAAATTCCATAGGAAATACTCATTATACTGTGATGATTTTGTTAAAAGAAAAACATCATAATAAGCTCTGTTCTCATTTGTGGGGCCTGAAGGAAAAAAAAATACCTGCTGTTTTCACGTTCTCAGGTCACATAAAAGGGAGTGAGAAAAAAAAGAAAGAAACAAAGGAAAAGGGGAGTGAGAAACAGAGATTTTCTGAAAATCAAGGAAGGAAGGAAAAGCAGCACACTGATGCTGCCACATTTTCTCCTTCATCCCTCCACATCCTGGGCGGACTGTTGAGGGATACAGATCTTCCCCAGGCAGCCTGGGGCAGTCAAGGTGGAAAGAGTAATTGCCACTTGCCCATAGATCAAAAGCAATGAAACAGCTGAGCGACAGACAGCTGTCCTCGGCCACAACTGCAAACGCAAACAGCAAGGGCTCTGAGACTGTGCTTGATAATCACAGCTCAGCCAGACTTCTTGGCCAGATCAAGAAAGTTCAGGTTCCACCCTGTTACACAGAATCCTTCCTAGTCGGTGAGCGTAGGTCTGCGGTGGGATTCTATAAGCGCTCTCTACCCAACACAACGTGCTCAGCCCAGGTCACACTTTATGGCCCCCACACTCCACTAAGTCCACGGAAGGTGTGAACTAGAAAGTCTCTCTCACAGTTCACATTTATTTGAGTCACTTCAAAATCCTATTAGAGCTGAGAGAAAGGAAAAAGACAAAATTCTCTTCCTCCAAACCTAGCTTTAAAGGATTTCATTATTATAACTAACAATATAAATGTCTTCAAATCCAGGTAGAAGGGACCACTGTTTATAAACCCTTCTGTGTAAAGCTATACTTACATGTAAAAACGAATATTTCGTTTTCATGGAAATCAAGAGAAGAAGAAAAATCCTATTTGCCCAAAAGGGCCTTCTCAAGGCAAAGACACTTTGTATTAACTCATTTCTATTAGTTTCAAAAAATACTGAGAGCTTCTTCCATCCTGGGGAAACTGTTCTAGGTGTCAGGGACATAGCTGTGAATCCAGCAGATGAAAACGGGAGACAGAGTTAGGGGGAGGAGAGGTATACCTCTGACTATTAACAAAACGATGCGTGGTCAGGTGGAAAACGTAATAATTGGCTTAGAACTACTGAAAAGAAACAGGACCTTTGATAGGAGACCTGTTTTCCCACATTTTGATGAATCGTCACAGCATCAGCATCAAAAAGTGAATTTTAAAAAATATTTTAGGGCGCCTGGGTGGCTCAGTGGGTTAAGCCGCTGCCTTCGGCTCAGGTCATGATCTCGGGGTCCTGGGATCGAGTCCCACATCAGGCTCTCTGCTCAGCAGGGAGCCTGCTTCCTCCTCTCTCTCTCTGCCTGCCTCTCTGCCTACTTGTGATCTCTCTCTGTCAAATAAATAAATAAAAATCTTTAAAAAAAAAAATAAAAAAATAAAAAAATTTTATCCAAGGTACCAAGTTCCTCAGATGCTCTTCAAAATATAGGTAAAAAACATATTCCAGTTATTAAAATTTGGCTTTCCGGGGTGAGGGGGCTAGGGAGAGGGTGGTTGGGTTATGGACACTGGGGAGGGTATGTGCTATGGTGAATGCTGTCAAGTGTGTAAACCTGGCAATTCACAGACCTGTACCCCTGGGGCTAATAATATATTATATGTTAATAAAAACTTAAAAATTAAAAAAAATTGGCTTTATATCCTATAATGAAGATAAAAGTCTACTATGAAGAACTAAAATATACACTCTACAACAAAGCTACTTATGTATCCTACCAAAAGATTACACTGAAAAGCTATCCAAAGCCAGATAACCAAAGAATGACTGTTATTAATAAAGTCATGCTTTGTGTTACAGGGACAGAGATTCTTTTTTTCAACTTTTTTTTATAACTGACATACAATATTGTATTTCAAACTCCTAAAGAACATTAAATTCAAGAAAAGTAGAAATACCAAAAGGCTGATGTTACCATATAATGCTGCAAGATATACTTAAACACTTGGGTTAGTAGAAATTGAAAAGGGTAAAATCCCTGCCAAAATATGATTATATGTATTTCCAAATCAAAGAGAATTGATTTTTTAAGCCGTAATGTCAATCCTTCCAACCATTAGGAAGATCAGCGTTCGCTGAGCTATGACTGCAGTTAGAATCCAGAAGCAGCATTCCTAAGGGGAAGGAGAAGTGGGTCATAAGCTTCAAAAACATGTTTTACGGTTTTAAAGATACAACTCTAAAATCGACATATGGAGGTGGGGGTGGAAATCCTGGGATTAGCTACAGATGGCTTTTGTTCCCAAGGTTAACTGCTCTTGCTCTCCCTTTCACCACTTACACTTATTATTTATGCAAACGTTTTTATTTTTCTCACCCACCCTCATGATCAAGAACAAAACTGAAGGTTTTTAAAGCACAAATCAACAAAAATTACAGCACACTTAGTTCCCAGCCCAGAATGGGAAACAAAATTTACCATCAGCCGAGCACCCACTCTCACGGAGCAGCTACATGTTCCCACGTGGCAGACACAATCATCTTTTTTTCAATCTGAGAGAGACAGGTCCTCTCTGTGGTCATGTATCCATTAGTTTAGAATACACGTTATGCGCTCTCCCTGATCAACTGCACTGTATCCACCCCATTTTATGTGTGCTCCCTGTAGAACAACTGTTGCTTTTCAGAAAATATATACTGATCCTCCAACTACCTAAGTTCTTTATTCAAAAGCCTGTCCTGGTTATATGGGGATGTAGCGAGCCTATTATCTGAAGGAAGGGCTGTAGAGAAAGCTTCACTTCACTTCATTCTTTCCAGAAAACTGTATTCAACAGTCTTTTCTAAAAATACCATGAGGATAATAAATTCCATCACAGAATTTATCACCAACGTGTACTTCACCGACGTGCACTTCACTTCCCTGTATATTTAGGTCTTAGATGCTCTGAATTCATCTCTTTTCAAATCCATGATTACTCCAGCCTCCTTTTAACTTGGCTGCCATTTCAGAACAAACCCTCTTAATTAAAGAAATGTCAGTGGAGAATTGTGGACTACAATTAACACCTAGTGGCCGACACAACATTTCCCTAAGAATAACTAAGGAGAGCCTGCTTCCATGCAAATCAGAAATCTCTCAAACTGGGATAGTGTGTTTTTGGAAAGAAAACTTACCCGCCCTAGGATAATCGTAGGGTAGAAAATACTTAAAGTTTGTATTTTTTTTTAACTAATATTTTGAGTACAATGATATGCACCTAATTGCATGGGTAAAGTTAAAGTTAATATTTTAAAAATTACATGCTACTCTTGAAAATATGAATTATATTTAAGCTTAGAAAATATGAATTGTATTAACTGAGGTGAGAAAAGCAAGAATATACAACTTCACAAAGTAAGAGTAATAATAGGTCAAATTCGATAATCTTTTAATATCCACACAGCAACGTCCCAAAATGTACCAAGAACACATTTCCCTCCAGAGGGGTGGGGGGGATACGCAAAATGGATTAGGGGTACGGGCAGATCCAGGCTTCTGGTTACAGACGAAGTCACATACAGGAGAGGTAGAGCAGAGGGAATGCAGTCGATGACTGTGCAATGGCGGGGTGCAGGGACAGGTGGCAGCTACACCTGGGGTGAGCACAGCGTAAAGAACAGAGTTGCTGAACCACTACACGTCATACACCTGAAACTAATGTAACAATGTGTGTCAACTCAACCTCGATTAAAAACAAAACCCATTTCTCCTTTACATCTGGGTAACAATAGGAGCCAAAACTATCTTTACAGCTATGATTAGGAAACTATTCTGGTAAGGAAGCAGGGGAGGAAAAAAAAAAGACCACCCTTCAAAGTTGTCCACAGATACACATTCTACTTTCCATTTAGCAATCTAAGTCACTCTAAGAAGAAAAACAACCACCTGTATAGTAACCACTTTATAAAAAAGAATTGTTATAGATTCCTAACTCATTAAATATTCTAAAGCAGTTTCCTATTGGCACTTACTGAGAACAGATGTTTTATTAGTGTCTTATGATCAACAGGGTTGTATTACGCCAGACAAACCTGCATTTTCTCGTGGACAATATGGGGCACATCTATAATGGAGAGAATAACTAGCATAAAAATGCAACTTTGTGTACAGCGCTAGATTCCGATTAGCTGTCAATTTTCCACAGGTGGCTCTTAACATGGAAAACTGGAATGTTATCTTCTCATACACACACTAGACAGTGCACATTTCTAGAAAGTTTTTTTTTTAAGATTTTATTTGTTTATTTGACAGAGAGATCACAAGTAGGCAGAGAGGCAGAGAGGCAGGCAGAGAGAGAGGGGGAAGCAGGCTCCCTGCTGAGCACAGAGTCCGATGCGGGGCTAGATCCCAGGACCCTGGGACCAGGACCTGAGCCAAAGGCAGAGGCTTTAACCCACTGAGCCACCCACGTGCCCCATTTCTAGAAAGTTTAACAGAAAACCCACCCAATTTCCTTTGCTGTTTACTTGTGCAGAAGTACCAAGGGGTTCAAAATAATCACCTTTAGGCCCTAGAAGATCAAGGCAGCATTCCTTATAGTTCTGGGTATTCTACTGACCAAGGAAGGCTTTTTAATAAAGTGTAAACTGTATATCTAACTTAAAGCTCTTAAGCTTTCTTCTTGAGTTTTTTAAAGATCATCTAACTTTGAGTTAGTTTTCCCACCATTAAGCATCTTTGTCAGAATGCATCATTCTGCTACTTCTACATCTAGATTGTAATTTTATATATGATCAAGATCTAGAAGTCAGCACATACAGATCTACAGGTAAATAACCTCTGTACTGGTAGTGAAGTAAATAACTAATCCACACACACGGGTCATGCACACATCTTGACGCACGGATTTCAACTATTTCCTTCAAAACCAGCCTCTGCTTTGGCTGAGGCAGATTTTTCAATCATACGTGCTTGAAATTCAACCCCTTGCCTTGTGAGCCCAGCAAACTGTCCAATATACAACACTTCAGCTTCTCTTACTTTTCTTTTTCCATTTAACACAAGATCACGATTTTCGCGACAACTCTCAGAGGTATCATTATACTCTTGTTCTAAATGTAACCTCCCACCTCCCCCCCCCAAAATATACAGAACAATGATTTTGATGCTTATAATTTCCACAGAAACCTTTGCTCAAGCTAAGCGATACACAAAATTGAAATTATACGGTTGCTTAAATGTCACATACTGGCATCCAGCAAAGAAATGATGTTCTAAAGAGAGGATGTATCTTGCTTGAGGGGGGAAAAAACCCGTCTTTATCTTCATTAGTGTTATACACTCTCATCCATAAATTGACCCCGAAACTTTGTGCAGGAGGCCTAACAGAGCTCTTTATCTACACTGCCAATGTCCCCATGCCCCCTCCAAAATACCACATTGCGTCTTTAAAAGAAAAAAGTAACACATTTCACCAGACAGCTTAGATGTTAATCATTTAAAAAGCATGTTTATAAGAGCAGAATACCATGCCTACTATCACCACCACTGAAACTACAAGTAATTAGAAGTAGTTTAGGACAGGAAGTTAGAAATGCTCAGCAGAATTTAATTAAACAAATTGGATTTTGGCAGAGAACTACACCCTACTTCTATAAACAATGCCACAGAATCCTTAATGGCAATGCAAGGCACTCATATTTAAATTCTCAAGTATCAAATGCCAACACATAGGCCCCCACCCTTGAGTTCAAGCAGAGTTTTAAATTCGAAGCTTCTTCAAAAGGGAAGAGAAAGGATTCTGCCAACTGAATTAGTATCCTTCATTTCCTCATTCCTTGCTGGTATTGGTTTCTGTATACTCTACATAGAAAGTTTCCTTTCTTAAAAACAGGCTTTACTCTGTGTCCTTAACTCAAACTATATTGATCTGAACATAAACAATGCCATACTGAAATGATTCAGGATTGTTCAGAATTCTTAACCAACAAACATCTATTATGGTTGTGATTTCTGCTGGAGGAAATACATTGCAGAGATTTGGAATGTCTCAGGGCTTGATCTGCTTCTAACAAGTCAGTATTCACCATAATAATAAGGAAAAGCAAGGGAAAAGACAGAACTTAAACTACTCAAGATTTAGCAAATCTTTAAATTAAGAAATCTGAGGACCAAAGTATAGAATGGATGATACAAAATAATTTCCAATGTCCACCTCTATAGACCACTGAGAGATTTTCTAAAACACAACCAATCATAAACTTCCCAGATAAATATTGGGCTGATTTTGAGCTATAAAAGAAGGAATTAGTTCTGAAGCATTTAACTGTAATGTTGAAAAAACAATTTTTCACCAGTAGAGACATGGATATTATTTAATTGAGCTCAAGAAGAACCATTCCACCAAAAGGCCATGGGGGTTGGGGGGGTTGGAGAACGCAATCTATGGCTCTAGTCCAACAATAAATTATAAAGGAAAAAAATTGTATTTTGTGTGTGGTGTGTGATTATGTCTAATTCTTCTCAATTATTATAGTTTGGTAATTGAAAAATAGCTCCAAACATAGTAACATTAAAGAAGGGAATCTTTCCATTTCTAACACAGTACTTTTAAAAGACATGCTAAGCATTATTTGGACAAGTTATATATTCAGCACATAAACAGTAAAACAACATATCAAGAAAGCACACAGCCAGAATCTCTTCCTAACATTTCTATTTCCATTCAGTAGCTTCAAAGTATTTTTTAGGAAAAATAAGTTTCATTCCAAACAGTCTTCTGGAATAATATCCCTATGAATTTGTATAAATATTAATTTGCTTATATTCTAATATTTTGTTTATGCATAAAAGTCAGTGAGATGTTGGGTAACATGAGGGTCCTCCCAGAACAGTGTTTAGTAGGAGATTTCATATTAGTAATCAATCATCCGATAACATCACAACCTTGTGTTGTAACACACGATAAGCAATTTAAACCCACACGGTAAATCAATAAACATACACACAAATAATAAACATCTACAAATGCACTGAAGGCACAGAAAACACCGATATGATTTGTAGCTATAGAGCAATGTTCAAAGAAATCAAGAAACTTTTTCAAAAGAATATTAAGAAACAAACACAAGGAATGTTAATTTTAACCTCAAAGGAGATATAAAGGGATCAGAAATTTCTGTACCAACCTGCCTTTTGCTGACTTCTGATGTAGCTCTTTTGAGGTCTGAAGACCTTGAAAACCTCAGCGCTTTCACTGAATCCTTCCGAAAGGTACCAGAAAAAGTGTAGTACCTCTTTGCAGGTTTCCTCTTCAATCTGTCTGCCATCTCAATCCATTAGAAAGGCAAAATCCACAGTGACTCAGATTCCAAAACTAACTACAGAATAAAAGGATTCCCAAATAAATAGTCGCCAAAACCCAGACACATGATCTGTGTTTTGCTCCGTTCTCTAGGAAGGGTAACTAATTGAAAACAGGTGGGCAATATAGGACAGAATCGTTCCACTTAGGTGACCCTCAATGGAGACACAAGCTTTGCATATGGCAGCATTGGTTCCGGGCTCACCAGGGAGATCAGCAAGGAGCTCCACCACCCCAAATGAAAACAACCATCACCAGTTAAACAGGCCACAGGTAGTCTGTCAGGAGTAAAACAGGGTGTAGCAACACATCTTCAAGTCAGCAGGGTGTGAGTAAACGCACCAGGTTCAAAGAAGTCTCCTTAACTCACTCCTTGCCAAAACCGACAGCAGGATAGGATGAAAACACAGCTCCTACTTCAAAACAAGAGCCCTCCTAGCACTATCTGTCAATCTCCTGGAACATTCTCTTCTTCCAGTGAAAAAGAAATGAAGTGATCAAGTCTTAAATATCCACCTTTTCCCCCCAAATATACACCTTTTACTCTGAAAAATACAGGACAAAATATGCACAGGGAAAAATGAGTTAGTTGTCTGGAATACCTCTCCTGTGTCCCAGGAAGGAGAGGAAAGGTGCTCTTATGTCCTTTCCAAAGGCATCAAGAGCATCTTTTCTTCACTTTATCTCAGGTCTAATTGAACAGAGGCTGAGTGTGAGGAGAGATCACGAAAGTAAGATACCCACGAAAACAAAGAACTAGGTTTCCAGTGAGTACTGGACATTACAAATATCTGCAACACAATTAATACTCATTACTATAAATACCAGAGTCTCACAAAACTCAACGCTTCAGGACACACACAAGCCTAACCAAGGGTTTACTTTCAAGGTCATATTTTTTAATTTAGCCACAATCTTAGGAGTTTACTATTTTTTAAGAAGTATGCATTGTTTTTAAAAACACATACAGACCAATTATTAAAGAAACTGCAGAAGCAAACATTAGCCTATACCAGAATACCTCACTGATAAATAATGCAAACACAGGAATTTTAAAGGCAACACTATTTAACAACGAGTTACATACTATGGTGCTGTTGAAAGCGTCACCCCAGCCTCCAGGGAAGTACAGAAATAGAGTAAGCTTTTTGGAAACTCTTGAGCAATTTGACAGAATTCTTTTATGTCCGTTAACTCTAATCACAGATGAAACAGAAGCAAGCAAAACACAAGATAATTTTTCCTTGTAATTAATCTACATTGTATTTTATAAAAGTACTGGAATGCAAAAAGAAAACAAATCCAATCCTCCACCAAGACAGTGTGAGGGGCAGAGAGATCTGTTGTGTTAACAACTGTAGAAGGGAGACAACCTGAAGAGAAGGCTGATTTTCTGGCAGAGAGGGAAAAATCAGAACTGGCAATGGGGATTTAAGGAAGCATTTCTACTCTGTAGGCTGACGAGAACATGCCTCCCTACTCATGCTAGCTGAATATCCCCACCTATATATGAAATATTTCCTACTATAATAGTACTCACAATTATTTTAATTTATACTAGGAGAAAAAGACACAACGAAATTACAGAAAATGGTCTTAATGGAAAAAATTTTGTTAAGTGTTTTCATCTTCCTATTTCACAATGGGATTCCCTAAAGGTAACCCATTCCCTATTCATTTCAATCTCTCAAGTTTTGTGTGGAATGGAAGAGATGTTCAATAAATATGTCTGGACTAAATCAAAGAAAATGATGCTGTTACAGAAAATGGTAAGTGCAGTTTTGTTTCAGTCTCGAGTTCATACAACAGAAATCTCTACACGTTGCTGCTAATAATGCCTGAGAACAAACAGTCACCGTTTGACTATCCCCTTAAAAAGAAGTGTTGCTGATCAATTTTTCGCTAAGTAAAGAGGTCAAGCAATATACCAGATATTCCAGTGCAAGGAGTATCAGAATTGTGAAACCCGGGATGCAGAGTCTGTAATTCCCACATTCCAGGTGACTCTCTAGTTTTATACTATGTGCTTTTTAAAATTATATTAAATATGCACTTTTCAGGCTGGCAGTCATGTGAATGCCTTCCAACATTAAAGGCTGGTTATAAAACTCACAAATTTGTAGTGGCTTTCACAGTGTAATTTTCTGTACATATCTTGGATGTGATATTACCACTGTCTTGTATCTAAGGAGCAGCCTCCCTGCACACTTCAGAGCCTTTTAAACACCACTGTTTTTCTCAAAATCTAAATTTTACCTTATTTTCATTCAACTGTGTTAATTCAGGGGAACTTGAGTTCCTTTCCCACATTTTACATTAATTTCCTAACTAAAATTTACTAGTATTTTCCATCATAATCAAGGCAAGTATTAAGTCAAGGGTGTGTATCAAAGAAGAAACCAATAAAGGTTATGAGGTTATTATTACAAATTTTTGTCACATGGAAATGTTATTTAAATACCATTTATTCTATACAGTGGTAACTTCCAAATTCGTGTTTCCAACTCTGATCTTTCCCTTGAGCTCCAGACATCTATGTCTAACCACCTACGTGACACCCCTGCTTGGAAGTCTCAAAGGCATTACAAAATCACTTAAATGTCCCAATAGGAAAGAGATTTGACTGCCCCTAACCCTGTATCTTTATTCCATTCCTAAGTCATCTACTTAAATGAACCTCCATAACCCCTACCCTATTGCTCCAGTTAAAACTCTAAAAGTCACCCTTAATACCTTCTTTGCCCTCATTCTTCACAGCCTGAGAGCCTATGAGGACACTACCATATCTATCAAAGGTATATTGACACATATTGATACAAAGGTGTTTGTATCTATATTAATATGTATATTGATCCAATGCTCATACATATCAATAGTGATACATACATATTTATACAAAGGTGTAACCATATCCTGCCACAGTGTGTACTACAATTAGGTTGAACTCGGTTTTTTAAAAATTGGTTTTATTTATTTTAACTAAAAAAAAAAAAAAAAAAGTATCCATTCTCACTTGCCCTCCTTCTAACCACCAATCCACCAATCTATTCTCTGTATCTGTAAGCTAGGGGTAAGGGGTTGTTTTTTTTTTTTTTTCTTTTCTAGATTCCACATATAAAGAGAGATCACACGCTATTTGTCCTTTTCTAACTTAGCATAATGCCTTTGAGGTCCATCCATGTTGGCACAAATGGCAAAATTTCACTATTTTTAGGGTTGGGTAACATTCCCCTACACACACACACACACACACATATATATATGCATATATATGTATATATACACATATATATCACCTATATGTATATATACATATATATGTATATATATATATGCCACAAATTCTTTATCTATCCATCCACCAGTGCACACTTTAGGCTGGTCCCATGCCTTGGTTACTGTAAATAATGCTGCAACGAACATGTCACATATCTGCTTTTGAATTAGTTTGTGTTTTCCTCAGATAAATACCCAGAAGTAGAATGGCTGGATCACAAGGTAGTTCTATTTTCATTTTTTAAGGAACTCCCATATCTTGTCCATAGTGCACCAATTTACATCCCCACAAAGAGTGCACAGGGGTTCCCTTTTCTCCACACCCTCAACAACCCTGTTAGTTATCTTTTTTAAATAATCATCATTCTAACAAATGTGAAATGACTTCTTATTGTGGTTTTGATTTACATTTCCCTGATGATCAATAAGACTGAGCATCTTTTCATGTACCTGTTGTCTTTCTCTGGAAAATGTCTATTTAGATCTTCTGCCCATTTTTTAATCTGACTGGTTTTTTGGTGGTTTCTTTTTTTTTTTTTTTTTTTCTTTGTTTTTGTTGGGGGGGGTGTTCTTTTGCTATTGAGTTGTAGGAGTTCTTCATTTATTTTGGATGTTAAACTCTTACCACATATATGCAGAAGCTTTTTATTTTGATGTTCCAAAAAAAATTTTAGCTTTATTAGTTGATTTATTCTGGAATTACATTAGAATCAAAGGGTATAAGCCATGCCAATTTTCTTCTGCTTCTGATATAAAATCCAGGAGGAAAAAAAAAAATCTGCTACTTTCCACGTGATTTCTATCCTTGTGTGAATGAATAAATGAATGGGATAATCTTCTTTATCATATATAATTACTTCTCCAAAATTACTTCGAAATTTTTAATGAAGAAGAAGAAATCAACAGCTACCAATCTTCCTATAATCACTATGCTGTATACTAGGTGCCCAGAATTTATTCATCTTAAGTTTGTACCCTTTGACCAATACCACTCCTCTGTTACCAGTTCCCAGGACCTGGTAAACATAATTCTGGCTTTCTTTCTAGGAGGTCACCTTTTTTAGATTCTATATGTGAGGTCACACATGTATATTGTCTTTCTCTGTCTGACTTATTTCATTTAACATAATGCCCTCAAAGAGATTCATCCAATGGCAAAATGCCCTTTGAATGGCTGAATAATACTCCATTATATACACACACACACACACACACACACACACACACACGAATGTGAGATCTTCCTGATCCATTCATCTGTTGATGGACACTTAGATTGTTTCCATACCTTGGCTACTATGAACAATACTGCAATGAACCTGGGAGTGCAGATACCTCTGATTCTCTTTAGAAATATACTCAGAAGAGGGGTTGCTGGATAATACAGTAGTTCCAGTTTTCACTTTTTGAGGGACCCCCCCAATACTGGTTTCACAGTGGCTGCACCAGTTCACAGTGCCACCAACAGTGCACCAGCGCTCTCTTTGCTCCACATCCTCACCAACGCTAGTTATCTCTTGTCTTTTGAGGATAGCTATTCAGACAGGTATGAGGTGATATCTTACTGTGCTTTTAACTGGCATTTCCTTGATGTGTTAAGCAGCTCTTCCTCATATATCTGCTAGCCATTTATATGACGTTTTTGGAAAAATGTTTATTCAGTTCCTCTGTCCATTTTTAAATTGAATTCTTTGGTATTCTGCTATTGAATGATTTGAGTTCTTTATGTATTTTGGATATTAACCCCTTATCAGATAAATGTTTTGCAAATATTTCTTCCCATTCCATAGGCTGCCTTTTCATGCTTCTGATGAGCAGAAGCTTTCTTACTTGATGTGTTCCCACTTTTCTTATTGCCTTTGCTTTTGATGCCAAGTCTATTTGTGCTTTATTTTTTTTAATGACATAGTCCTTGTTGGCTCCGAAACACTAAAAATTGAAACCAGGGTCACTTTTTTCTGTTCAGAAGAATATGCATATTGACAGTATAGTAGAAATCCTCTAATGTCAAGGATTAAAAAATAATGTATTTCTTCCAACAACTATTACTGAGTAATAATTACCAAGCTCTTTTCAAATTGATAGAAATGTAAAAAAAAAAAAAAACCATAAATGCAAGTAAACATTATAGAATATAGAATATTTTTCATTACAAAATACCCAAAGTAACAGGGCTTATTTGTTTTTTTAAATCATTAGAAACTAGTATTAAAAGAATGAGTGTTGGCAAGGATGTGGAGAAAGGCGAACCCTCCTGCACTACTGGTGGGAATGCAAACTGGTACAGCCACTCTGGAAAACAGCATGGAGTTTCCTCAAAAAGTTGAAAATAGAGATACCCTATGACCCAGCAATCACATTACTGGGTATTTATCCTAAAGATACAAATGCAGTGATCCGAAGGGGCACGTGTACCCAAATGTTTATAGCAGCAACGTCCACAATAGCCAAATTATGGAAAGAACCTTGATGTCCATCAACAGATGAATGGATAAAGAAGATGTGGGGTATGTATGTATGTGTATATATATACAGATATATATACACACATATATATATAATGGAATACTATGCAGCCATCAAAAGAAATGAAATCTTGCCATTTGCAGTGACGTGGATAGAACTCGAGGGTATTATGCTGAGTGAAATAAGTCAATTATCATATGCTCTCTCTGATATGAGGAATTTGAGAGGAAGAGTGGGGGGAGGGGGGGCCGTAGGGGGTAGGGAAGGAAAAAATGAAGTAAGATGGGCTCCAGAGGGAGACAAACCATAAGAGACTCAATCTCACGAAACAGACTGAGGGTTGCCGGGGGGGGGGGTAGGGAGAGGGTGGTTGGGTTATGGACATTGTGGAGGGCATGTGCTATGGTGAGTGCTGTGAAGTGTGTAAACCTGATGATTCACAAACCTGTACCCCTGGGGCAAATAACACATTACATGTTAATAAAAATAATTTAAAATATTAAAGAAAAAATAAAGAATGGGTGTTAACATAATTCAATGATGATGGTGGTAGGGATGTGACCAACAATGATGACGGTAGTTACCATTTACTGGTGTGTTATTTTTGCTAAAGAATGCTGAATCCTTAACATAAATCCCCAGGTTTAAACTCAAATGTAACACAACCTCACAAAGTAAGTAAAATTGCTATCCTCCATTTAGAAATGGGAAAACTGAGGTTAGAGAGATTTAAGTCATTTCTGAAGCTTGTGAAGTAATCATGGAGCTGGGATCCAAATACAGGCCATGTGGCTTCTCATCCCCCCAAACAAGATGCCCATCTTTGGTGAAGCAACAAAAGGTACAACAAAGCAAGAACCAAGCCCTGGCCTACAATTAATATGGTAACTAGAAGAGTGAGACATTGTCCCCCACCTTCCCGAACTATGGGTGGCCCCAGACAAACAAAGTCTGGACTGCTTTTCCTAGGAAAGCTATGAGCAGCCAACACTGTACAGGCTGTTCCCAACTTCAAAACTCCAAATGCTTATGAGAAGCCTTTCCAATTGGTGGACCATGTAGGAGGCCAATCACCCTTTTTTGTTCCCTTCCACAAGCACTCCTCACCACCAACACCTCTGCTACACCTGGCCCTGCACTCCCCAACCCATCCACCCACAAACTGAAGAGCTGTGGGCAAACCAGTACCCATAAAATATCTAAATGTTGGGAAATCATCTCTCTGAATTAATTAATGAGCCATGTGGTGCTCTACTCAGCATTTAATTTAAATATTTTCTTTAGAGTCTAACTAAAATAAATCCATTTAGGAGGAAATTAATGAAATCATCTAGTTAATGAAGTCTGTTTAATACGAATCATTTCAATTCCAAGTCATCAAACTCTTTTATATCAGTCCTTCCCTCTGCCAATTCACATCACAGTTTAAAAAGATGACTCTATTCTCAGTTATATGTAACACTGCCTAATGCTTTCTTCATTCTGGAACTAGGAAGTCACAAAATTATGGGGAAATTTAAAAACAAAATAAGAAAATCACATACTCCACTTCCACTGCTAACACACCTCCCTTGGTAACACCTGCTCACTAGGATCCCTGCGTCTGCCCTGCTCCTATCCATGCCCACCCTCCCACTGCAGCCAGAGAGACAGTTCTCAAACGGACTCTCATCACCCATCACTCTGAATTTTCACGTACCCGTCCTGCGGATTCAGCCTGACTATATCTTTTAGGCAAGTCTTGCTTCATCCTGACTTGGTCAGAATGCTTTGGTGCCACCTTTTGTGGCATGACTCCTTATCTTCAGACCATTATTTGTTGGTAATTCTACATTTAATTTCTATGATTGTTTAATTCTGACTCTCATGATACACCATGAGGACCTCGAAAGGACAAACTGTGTCTCCTTTTGTTTGACACTGTATTACAACACGGAGCATAACAGCTGGCACAGAATAGGTGCTCAGTGAATTAGTTAAAATAACTAAAAGTCTTATTATCTTTCAAAGGAAATTATTATATGTGCTGCCTTTTAAAATTATTATTATTGTTATCATCATCATTATTCAGAAATATTAGTCTGTAAAAATTCTCTCACATGTTTAGGGATAACTAAAGGACTGTATTCATGGGCCAAGTCAACAAGAAATTCGGGGGGGGGGGGGCAGGGGGAAAGAGTAAAAAGGAAGTTATTAGGAACCCCTCAGCCCACTCCTACCTCCAGGATACAGACATTCTAAAAACTAACTGACCTCATGCGGCAATTTAGTGTTCTAGTCTTGACAACAAAGGAATTTAAATCTCAAAACTCTCTTTTATCAGGCACATGCCTGGCGATGGGTTATGTAAGGAGAAGGATGGAGTCTTTAAAGAAATTAAAATTAGATTTGTTTCAATTATGAGCTGTGAGCTCTTGCTGTAATTTAAGCAACAAGCCATTTCTTCAGAGCTCATTCTTCAGGCTTATTCACGTTTTAGAAACTATTCCAGATCCAAAAATACGTTCTTCATTCTCATCTAAAAACTAGAGATGTGACTGTCTTCAGCAAAAATAAAAACAAAAGAGTGCTTCTCTCCACATTATCAATAGCTATGGCACAGAATGTATAACGCCCCCTTTAAAGGACATGTGTACACACGCTCTCCACAGAGAAGCACGATACGCTCCTACCGTCACCTCCCTGGACCCTGATTATTTTTCAGTAACTTGATGCCAAAACAAGTAAATTAACAAGTTATACCTAGGTAGCAAAAAAAATAACACCCAAAACAGTAGAAAACAATGAACTTTTAAAACTAAACCATGTCCCTTGCCTGAAAGTTGTACCAGACATGTATTTCAAAAGCAAAATTTATTACAACACATTTCAATGATACTAACATCAGACATCTGGTGGGGCAGAAATATTGTGAACACAAGAGCAAACAAAAAACTACATCAGTTTCTAAGTTAGGAGAACGATGAAAATGTGTGATCTACACCTCAGCACTAGCTTCAGCCAACATGCAGAAATTAATGCTTGCCCATGAGGTCAATAAATTTTTTAAGTCTCTTTTTCTCAACATGCTTCCAACTGAGGATACTGGCCTAACTGTCCCCCAGGAAACCCTGGGTTCTTCCCAAAAAGCAGCAGCCAGCAGTCTCCACAACAATCCTCCGCAGCACCTGGCCTCCAGCTCCCACACCTCAAGCTCATATAAACTTCCAAAAAGTTTAAATTACTATTCCCTTCAACCCTTCTTCCACAAATAGCAAGGAGCAGATGGTAGAAGACATTCCCTGGGCGCCTGGGTGGCTCAGTCGGTTAAGCATCTGCCATCGGCTCAGGTCATGATCTGGGGGTCAGCCCTGGGACCAAGCCTCATGTGGGGCTCTCTGGTCATCTGGGAGTCTGCCTCTCCCTCTAACCCTCCCTACTGTCCATGCTCATCGCCCTCTCTAATAAATAAAATCTAAAAAAAAAAAAGTATTTCCCAAGGTCAACACAAAAATAGCACACACGACATCTTTCCTGGTCAAAACAAAATTACATCCAAGAATGACAAAGAAAATGCTTGCAACTAAGCACCCTGAGTACCAAAGGTATGAAAAGGAAGACGGTAACATATGGAAATGGCTTTCTTCTTGCTGATCACACACAAAAAAGCACACTTCCCCCAGCTTTAAGTTCTTGGTCAGTCCACCTAAAATCAGTTTTAATGTTCTTACAACGGTCTCAAGTGACTGGCATGCAAAGAGAAGTGAATACAAAACATTTTTCTACTGTAATCTATTTGGAATTTTCAAATTTTACTGCAGTACACAGAGGAATAGCAGGAATGACCTAGACCTATTTGAGGAGAACCGAGGGAAGGTTCACTAAAATAATAAATAAAAGATAACAAAGACCAAACCAGGAAGAAATTGAGACAAGAAACTGCTTGACACTCGGGAAAGCACATACAGACAAACACATTCCAACAGCTGTTCTAAGAGGTCCTACAGATAACATGGTAACCATTTCAGTTTTTCATCACTTGGCAAAATGTCAATGGAGAAAACTGAGAATGAGACACTAAGAGTAAATAAAACAGGATGACCGTATGCACACTGGGATTCTCTGTTCCCTTTTACTCGAAAGCAGCAATGCAGAGTAGGGACAAACAAAACAAGGCACATTTATATACACAAAGTAGATCTAGAATATTCTATCTTATAAAATCAAACCTACTCCAAGAACCCAAGACAACACATGCTAATACCATTCTGAATAAACTTGGGTAAATCCTGGCCATTGGAATCGTGTAGGCACCAAAACAAAACTTCCTCAGTGCTGTGCAGGAAACTCTAATAATTAAAGGATAATGAGCAAAATTAGGTACTAATTAGGTACTTCAATCTTCTCTTACTATCATTTAAATTGTTGCCTCTTAATCCTAATATCTCTCTATGAAAATAATTTTTCAAAACTTCACAAATTCATAGTGATCTGGTATATAATTTACACCTTTTTAATTTTTCTTTATTTTTTATTTTTTTATGTATTTGACAGACAGAGAGAGAACACAAGCAGGGGGAGCAGCAGAGGGAGAGGGAGAAGCAAGCTCTTCACTGAGCAGGGAGCCCGTGCGGGGCTCGATCCCAGGACCCTGGTATCATGCCTGAGCCAAAGGTAGATGCTTAACCGACTGAGCTACCCAGGTTCCCCTGTAATTTACATCTTTGAAAGAAATTACCCCATTACAGAGACTGATGGCAGGGCCACTAAACCATGGTTTCAAAGTTCAGTGAGCCCAAATACCACCTGGACTGTTTATAAAATGCAGATGCCCAGGCCTGGCTAATGGAGACCTTATTTCCCCAGGCTAAGTATCTATCTGTATTTTAAACATGACCGGGGGATTTTCATTAAACATAAACAGGACACTTTTTAGAGCAATTTTATTGTGTAAGAGAACTGTAATGTCTTTTTTAACCTAAAAGAAAAACAGGTGTCAAAATCCTTACTCAAGAGTAGCTGCCAAAAATACTTGAAAACACTCCAGGATGATTAAATCAGAGTCAAATTTCAAAGCCATGGAAAGGAGCCATACAACTGACTACATGCAACCCTTCGGTCTCAATAATGCATCTGACAATACCATGAATGTGATTGTGGAGAGTCTGGATTCTTAATCATATATATATTTTTAGAGTTACAACTTCAATGGGTCCTCTAAGAAGCTCATTCAAAAAGAAATTGATCATATATACATATATATATATATATATATATATATATATATATATATATGGAGAACATAAACACAAAAAATAAAAAATAAATAAGTATCTCTGAACAAATCAAACAATGATTTAAAAGTTCTTTCAGTCTGCAATACATGGCATTCTCTAACATTTTTCTATTTGGAAACTGAATTTAATCTGCATGATATAAAACTCCCTGAAAACTTACTTCATTTATTAATATTTAAAACATTCTCCTTCAGGCGTGCCTCGGTGGCAGAGTCAGTCAAGCGTCTGACTCATGATTTCAGCTCAGGTCAAGATCTCCGGGTCATGAGATCAAGCCCCACGTGGGGCTCCACGCTCGGTAGGAGTCTGCTTGAGATTCTCTCCCTCTTGTTTCTGTCCTTCCCCACCTCGTTCTCTCTCTCTCTCTCTCAAATAAATAAATCTTTAAAAATGGGAAAAAATACCTCTGATTTTAATGGCAACTATTTTAGAAGATCATAATTTGCTTCTTCCTCCATTTATATGTGTAACCTAATAGTTATTGTGTTTAAAGAAGATTATTATTTTCAGTTGCTGCATAACAAATTACCCCCAAAGACCTAAACAATAGTATCAACCACCTTAACCTAACTGATCTGTACAGAACACACAACCCAACAACTGCAGAATATACATTATTTTCAAATACACATGGAACATCCACCCAAAATGCCATATACTGAGCCTAAAATAATAGTGCATTTCCAAAGATTTTTTTTAAATCCTACAGCTGAACATCTACATCTCAGTATTCTACCTAGCTAAAACATGCACACTGTTAAGGTGGTTGATACTATTGTTTAGGTCTTTGGGATAATTTGTTACTCAGCAACTGAAAATAATAATCTTCTTTAAACACAATTAACTATTAGGTTAATAGTTGAGGCGCTAGGATGGATGGTGAAAAACTGTAATCTGTACTCCGTGAACCCACAGAGCAGGACTGCAGGTGCCGTGTGCACATGAGTCCTCTGAGCTCCATGTTCTCGAGCACTGAGACAGGGAACAGCCCCCCATCCTACCCACCCAGCAAACCAAAGTCCACAGCAGGCTATCCCAAGCAACACACCAGAGCTCGGCCGACCACAGAGACAATCTTTAAAACACTCTGATTCACTCTATCGAAAGGCACAACATATGAACAGGATGGTACCCATCTGGGGCAAAGCCTGTCTGTACACAGTCAAAAAGGAAACACAGGTGGAGAAATCCGGGCACGCTCATCAATGCTGCTCAGAATGCAATAAAGCCAAAGATGAAAGTACACTGATGGCCACCTCTGCTTTCTCCATGGTAATCTCAGTATCCAAAGTAAGAACAGCAACGAGTACACCATAAAACGAAACGCCGTGCGCAGCTAGGCTGGCACGGCCACAGTTAATTGGCATGGAAATATATTGATAATCAACTCAAAGAGAAAAAGCAGGCCACTGTTCAATCCTTTCTACTTTAAAGAAAATATGTGTCAGTATTTGAGCAAAGAGAAGAGTCAGGCCGCCAAACCCACTCAAGCAACACCAGGAATGAGCTCTGGGCAGCAGCATCAGGTGATTATTTCCTTCTTTATGTGCTTCTTTTTCTTCACCAGGAGCTACAATATTTTTATATTAGAAAAAGCAACCAAAAAATAGGAAAGAAAGAAAAGAAAACAAGGAAGGGGAAGGGAAAATACTGAAAGATTAATATAACATGAGTTCATCTCTTTGTAATATTACAGCTGGGCAAGGGCACCTGTTTGAATTCTTCATAAACATCGAGAGTTGCTTTAAGCTTTGAAGTTGAACCACACATTAATTTGACTGTAAATTTAAGTTTCTAGGTAAGTGGATGGCAGGAAAAGGATCTGAGAGTCACCTTACACCCAGCTCACTGAAAAGCCCAAAAAGAAGAAGTGACACCAAGAGAAAGAGCAGCAAGTCAGAAACGGGCAGAACAGTTCTGTATTTTTGATCGATGCAGGAGCTACACGGGACAAACCCCACAATGGTATGTGCTAGTGAATCAAATCTCCCAGAATTTACACACTATTTCATACCTGGGATTTTTCATTTTCCTCAAGATTTCAAGAAAACATAGAGGATATCTGCCAGTTTGGAATGAGGCACTGCGCTGTCAGGAAAGCAGAAGCCAAGAAGACAAGACAGCCGTGCTCGGCCATCTCCCAGCCAAGTACAGGCATGGAGGGAGGGTGAAGCCAAGGGTCAGCAACACGAGTGGAGGGGAAGGGGGAGAAAGAGAATTGGGTTGGGGGGAGAGGAGGAAGGTGGGCAGCGGGAGGAAGGCAGAGACAGGGAGGGAGAGTGCTCCCCGGAGAGAACCAGAGTTGAGTATGAGACAGCTTCACCACACCCCAACCCCATGATGTGACCGCTGGCTTAACCCATCCTGTCCTGTGACACGTGTGATGACACACGGCGTGTGCAGCTGGCAGCCCTTCCGTAACTTCATCACGACCAGAACACAAACGAGGCTGTGGCCAAAGTCTGCTCCAGCCCCATCACCCCCTGACAATAATCATCTGACTTCTACATGCAAATATCCTGTCACAGATTCTTAAAGTACTGAGTGTCACTTCTCCTCATTCCCTCAAAGAGCAGGACAAAAGGGTGAAAGCAAGTGAACACTGATGTGCCTGGGGGTGGTCCCGTTGGTGATGCCGAAATCAGAGGACACTGAGGATGGTCCTACAGTCCAAAAGCTCCCCAAGAGCAACACCAAGAAAAGCATGGCTTTTGGAACACAGAAAAGCCTCTGCTCCCTGGGATGCACCTGCTCCCTGAGACGCCTCTGCTCCCTGGGACGTCCCTGTTCCCTGAGATGCACCCACTCCCTGGGGAGCCAGATAGAACACTGCCCATGCCCACTCTGGGACAGGCCAGTGCTCCGGTCAGAACTCAGAGACCTTGCATATCACACACGGAAACAGACCTCAGTTGTCAAGAAAGGGAATCAGTTTGGTTAAGACAAAGGAAAATATGGCAGGAGAAACTTTTAAAAAGAATTCTATTCAAAAAGTTGGAAATTTAAAATTCTATAACATAGTAATCTTAATAAAGCCCAGGTGTCAAGAAAAACATTATACCATAAAATTCAGTATAGTGAAGACTCACAATACTTGTTTAAAAAAAAAAAAAAACAAAGGGAGTGACCCAAATGTTCTTTAAAGTAAGTTTCTAATTAGAAAGGGAAGTACTCCCACCTAACCACCCCCCTTCACTAAATGCATCCTGCATGGCTTCCCTGGATTTGAACTCACTCTGTCTTTATCGTCTGCTACATCACAGAGGGTATCGTCAAGGTCTAGTATTCCTCCATCTCCGTGTTCAAGTCGGTGCACCTGTATCCAGTAGTTTGGATCCTGTAGAGAACAGAAACATTGAATGTAGGTAGTTACATCACCAAAAGAATCTCTAACACCTGAGAATCAATAAAACGGAACACTTACTAAAAACACTTGTTTAAAAAATGCTGAATTACCCATCTTTTCACTTTCTCAGTGCTCAAAATGCAGCTCAGACACTACTTCTCAAAACTATTAAACACTATCATAAAACACTACTAATGCAAATAGCATATAGTTACTCTGCACCCACATTCATCCGGACTTCTTTCAAAGGAAAGTCAGTACTCAAATTGGTCATCCACAGAGACTAGGTTTGTAAAAACACATCTCTCTCTCTCTCTCACGCACATGCACACACACACATGCCATGGCATCTGTCTTCATTCTAGAGCCTTATGCTGCATGATTCCCAGATTACAATGTTGTCCAGAGTCCTTAGGACACCTGTTGCTATGGTTCCAACAGTGCTCCAGTGAGCCATCAAAGAACAAATTCCCCAAACAAACCACACTCTTACTCTTCCTTACCAAAAGGTATTAATCCTCCAAGGGTAATCAGGTATAATTAATATCCTGGGGGAGAATAAAGAAAGCTGTACCAACCATCATTCCCTAGCAAGTTAGAACAGAGTCATCCTGCCCTCTGCTCTTCACCCCACCCCAAGAAAACTGTAGGATGATCTAATCAACTAAAATATTAACTTTCATTTCTAAAACCCTTTTAGTACACAATGAAGCAGACTGACCTCTAAAATGTGGTTTATAAAAACCTCTTCTTCCTTCCCTGTCCTCCCCACACTCTCCTTATGAGATCATAACCTAACAGCTTTTCTGTAACATTTGGAGCTACTCCTCTGAAATAAATTTCCTCCTAACAATTTTCTCAACCCCTTGACTTTTCTATTTCAGGACCTGCTATGTTCTAGCCTTTCTCCACCACAGTTAGTTCCCCTTTCACAGCCTGCCTGTATTAAAGTCCTGCAGAACTGTCCCCCCTGCCCACCGTGGAGGCCCAGTGCCTCCTCTACACAGGGCCTCACCTTATCATCCAGGCTAACCCTTCCCACCCCTCATGACACACCTCAGTCAGTCATCACCTTTCTTCCCGACCAGAAAGCCCCCAAAACAGTTTAGAAGTCTATCTCCAGTCTTACTGTTAATGTTTCTAAAAACCATAGTACTTTGGAAAATGGTACTCAGATGTAAATGCTGAGTCTTTAAAAGCTGTTGATACTGTATTTTTTTTCACATGCTAAAATAATTGTATAAAACTTTCCATTGACCCTACTTTACTCTTTAGTCACTCTACCAACTCTCTAACTCTCTTTACAGCAAAATTATTAATAGATTTGTTGTTTTACATTCTTCTCTCATAATCCTGTTCCAATGAAGTTTCCTCCCCACCACATGCTCAAAAATGTCCATTCAAGTTACCAACAGTCTCCATATTGTTTAATTCAATGGTCCATTCTCAAGACTCATCGGCCTTGGTCTATCAGCAGAATGTTATATACTAATCATTCTCCTGCCCTTTCAAATACTCTGTAAACCTGGCTTATAATCTTTCAACAATCTGATCAAGGCCTGTAATTAGACAAGATCAGTAATCTCAGAATTACTGAGATTCGGTTGTCTCCTCTCTCCAGAAGGGTCCTGATTCTACGGTCAACTATGCCAAGTAGCCATGACAACACCATGTCAGAACATTTATCAGGACAGCACTTATTAAATGCCACTCCATAATACGTGCTGAACAGAAACTGTCTGGACAGAAAAAACCGAGAACGAAATCAGCACTAATCCCAAGAGAGTATAACACACACACACACACACACACACACACACCCCACAGATCTAAACAGGACACATAGAAATGACCTCTTCCCACAAGAGTATAAAATCCAGGAAGGACATTTTTGCCACTGAGAAATACAGCTCCTTCAAACAGTAGCCTCTCTCAGATTTTAACTGGCAGCTTTCATCAATACAATTCTCTCTCAATAAACAGAGGATCTGCTATATTTTCAATGGAATAGTGAAGAACCTCTAAGGAAAACTTTTCTTAAAAAGTCAGAGTATGTTTGTTGATTCTACCTTGGTAGTTCACCCTAAAAACTTTGAAATGTTAATAGCAGAAACATTGTTGTCCCAGCTATAGAAACCTAGAAATGTAACTGAACAAAAAGTTGTGATAAGGCACTTTTAAAAATACTAATAAACACTAATTCTACAATAAATACACCTGTTATGAGATTTAAAAACCAACATGACATAACACTCAATTTTAAAAAATAAGAATCTGTCTCACTCAGGATTAGTTCATTTAAAATAACCAAAGATCTAAACACCGAACAATAGTTTTATGTTCTGACAACCAAAAATCCCTCACACACGAGCAAGAAACAAGGAATGACGTTCATCAAGCGATGAAGACAGAGCTACCAAGAAGCAAATGCCCAGGCCAAACAAGGGTCCCCAAACACCAAGAAGAAATCCAGGGACAAAACCACAGAAAGAATCACTGCTTCTCACCCAGGCTAAGAATAAGAGCCAGGACCTGGCCTAAGGCTGGAGACAAAGAAGTAGAGGAACCATTTCTAAGACCAGCTGAGAATGAAAGCACAGGTGTGTAATTTGAAAAAATGCAAGCTGTAATGAAAGGTGTTGCCCACTCTATTCCAGGACACAGTAAGAACAAACAGTATGGGGGAAATCCTAATGAAAGACTGGCCCCGCAAAGAAATCCTTCCAGCTCTACAGAGAGCATCATCCCATTATGCAAAAAGCCATGAGCTTCCGTGAGCTGTGACCTGTGGAACACACAGCCTCTGCCTATCTTACACCCACGTAAGCTTCAAGAAAAGTATCTGCCACTGGAAACGGTGGTAGCCTGCTCTTTGCAGTGACCATGCATACTGCAATGGTCTATATCCTCTCAGATTTTCAAATGAGAATATATATGTAAATATAAGACTACAAAAAGATAACTGAAAACTCGTGATAATTTGAAAATAAATTACTACTTGCAAAAAACAGGATGAGAGCAAAAACAACCACCTCTGCCCTCTGTGAGAAATTAAAATGTATCAGATAAGACATAAACAAAAAGTCAAAGGAGGTAGACCATGCGTCATAAGAAAAACAGACATAAAAATGCTTTGAGTTCAGAGGAAGGAAAGATTACTTTTGCTTGGAAAGATTCAGGAAAGGCTTCTAATGAGCAGGCTGGAGGAAGGAAGAACGCAGAGATCATTCTGAGCTGAAGGACAGGTACGAACAGGCAGGGAGGAGGGGCACGGTTTATTCATTAAACTGGGAGCACAAAATGGGCCACACAACAGAAACAGAAGGTAAAAACATCCTACCCAAGAGACCCACATGTACTCGGCCTCCCCCGTCCTGGAACCCTCCCAAAACTACAGTCGTTATGTATTTTTCAAGGTGTACCGCCACAAAAGCAAAGAGAACAGAGAGAAACAAGAGTAACAGAGCAGCAGGAGGCTGGGAAGCCGGGCTGATGATCACACGTGGAGCAGACTCAAGAAAGTGAACCCCGCGCCGGACTACATGGGAAACCAGGCAGCAACGTGACCTCCTCGGGAGAGCCCTAAGCTGCTCTGGAATTGGGGAAACCAAGTACCTCAGAAGACAGGAATGAACATGGGAAGAAAAACCGCAGGATCGGCTGAAATTCTCTTTAAGCAGTAAAGATATTTTGAAGTGCTGCACACAGCACTGGGACGGCCCCAGCAGCTTCCTGGAGGCTTATACTGCAGAGATCTCTGAAAACCAGGTGGGATGCGGGGATAAGTGAACATTTTCACACTGAGTAGAGAATCCAGCTCTCTGCTTCCGTGTGTTCCCGGAACACAGGCAGCTGGAGTCAAGCCACCTAGACAAGAGCCTGGACGATCTCTCCCTGGGCATCTGACCACCTGAAGAGCAAAGGGCCAGAGGAATCTAGCCAGCCAGGTGCCCCTCCTGTGCACCTCAGCTTCTGAGCCCTTGCCTACACTCTAGGGTCTGTGTTCGAGTTAACACCCCTTACTCAGCCAGCAGGCAAGGAACAGACCCTGAGGAAAACCCAAGGATGGAGCAAAGGCCAAAACAAATAGAAAAGACACCGAGAAAAACAGGCTGTATAAAAAGAAGATGGTTGTAAAAAACCCGTCACTGATACCCAGGAGAGTTCAGATGATGGTAATCCAGGTAGCAAAGGAAAATGAAAAGACAGGGAAAGAGGAAAGGAAAAAAACAGAGAGGAAAGCCAAACAAAAGCCTCCTAGAAGTTAAAATCACATCAAGTGAAAAATCATTAGAAGATTGGAGAGGAAGTGAAGAAATCGCCCCAGAAAGTAAAGGAAAAAAAGAAAAAAAGAAGATAAAAGCAGGTAATGAAACAGAAGATGAATCAAGTAAGTCAAGCGGTTGAATCATAGAAGCTCTAGAAAAAGAAAACTGGGAAAACGGGGGCGGGTGGGGGGATCAAGTTAGTTCCCCAGAATGACAAGAGTTTCCACATTAAAAAGGCCTGTAGAGAACCCAACACAAATTATGAAAACAGGCATACACCAAAAACAAAAACAAAAACAAACAAAAAACAGGCACACACCAAGGCATATCAGAACAGAAGAGATAAGCAGAAGGTAAAACAAACAAAAACATTCCAGAAAGTAAAATACAAATACTATATAATGAATGGAAAAGGAATCAGAATGAGTTTGGCTTTTTGGAGAGCAACACTAGAATCCAAATGACAATGGTACACTGTCTTCAAAATGCTTAAGAGAAATGGTCCCCAGGCAAGAATACTATACTTCACCCGACAGCCATCAGTAAAGTGCAAAGGCAGAAAAAAAATGTTTTAGAAATGCTATTTCTACAAAAATTACTCTCTCTGCACCTTTCTCAGGAAAGTGCTGGAAGATGTGTTCCAAGGAAATAAACCATGAATGAAGATGGCATGGCATATGAGAATAGGGGACATAACATATAAGAGAATTCCCAGAATAATGTGAGGCTGAGCCCGGATATCAGCGGGGCACCAGGGGCGGAAGGTGACTGGTCCTCCAGGAAGTGGGCCAGAAGCTCCAAAGGAGAGGTCTTCAAGAAGCTGAGAGTACCCACTGTAACTAAACATGCCAAGGGACGCCTGGGTGGCTCAGTTGGTTGGACGACTGCCTTCGGCTCAGGTCATGATCCTGGAGTCCCGGAATCGAGTCCCGCATCGGGCTCCCAGCTCCATGGGGAGTCTGCTTCTCTCTCTGACCTTCTCCTCGTTCATGCTCTCTCTCACTGTCTCTCTCTCAAGTAAATAAATAAAATCTTTTAAAAAAAAAATAAAATAAAAAATAAACATGCCAAGATGTTACTTTTTAACAACTGGCTGAGCTGGATTAGAATTGGCTGTAAATTCACAGAAGACCAAACAAAGGAAAAAGTATTCTTCGTTCCAGGGAAACCACACAAGTTACAGGAAAATGTCACCAATGTATCTATCACACACAGTTCAGCTCTGAGCAGCTTTTAATAATGAAAATAATGGGTACATCAAATACTTAATCAAATTTACAATTGCTTTGGAGGGAAGAAAGTGTGTGTGCATGCATGTACATGTATGTGTGTGAGAGAGAAAGAGAGAGACTGAGAGAGAGAAACCTCTCTCTCCAGACAGAAACAGAGATCCAAGAAGTGGCTGCAAGAGAGGGGAAAGGCACATGTGGGGCAGTGAAACAGGCTTAAATCGTCCATATTAAATAAAAAACATGACAAGAGCAACAAAAAGCAATATAAGCAGTTGACACAGAAATACAAAGGTAGTACCAAAAGAATCAAGTGCAAGAATTGAAAAAGGCCATCTCTCAGGGAACAAGTATGGCTCTCTTCCTAAAAATCTGACTATGCACATCCATAATGTTGGAAAACAAAAAGACTGGGGAGAAACGGCACAAAAGGTTCCTGAAAATAACATGCACAGCACACAGCTTGAAGTGAGCATCCATCAGTCCTATTTAGCCAGGGGATAATTACGCAGCCAAGACAAAGGAGGTCAGTCCATGATACAACAAACAAAAACATTTTGCTTTTAAAGTCAAAAGAAGAGCACAATGGATAGAAATTAGGCCACATTCTCGATTCCCTTGGTTAAGTATCTAATTTACTTAAACCCAAAATGAAACATTTTTTAGAATACATTTTATAGTTCTCTTTTTAAAAAAATGAATCATTTGGGGGTGCCTGCATGGCTCAATGGGTTAAAAAATGAATCATTGGGGGGCACCTGTGTGGCTCAGTGGGTTAAGCTGCTGCCTTCGGCTCAGGTCATGATCTCAGGGTCCTGGGATCAAGTCCCGCATCGGGCTCTCTGCTCAGTGGGGAGCCTGCTTCCCTCTCTCTCACTCTCTGCCTGTCTCTCTGCCTACTTGTGATCTCTCTCTGTCAAATAAATAAATAAAATATATTTTTTTTTAAATGAATCATTGGAATTTCAAGATGGAGTATACACAGTTTTGAATTTGTCTAATCAGCTCCATTCCAAAAATGCCTAGCTTTTAGTATAAATTCAAACCAAAGGACCTATTTTCAATTTTGTTGTAACAATGTTGACATTAAACAGATTTTTCTGTTGCTTTCTTAACAAAGCCTGAAAATACAGGTGGTCAGAAAGCACAGCTGATGTTCAACGATAAAACAGTGACCTCCATCACAATAAGGGAATATCTATTATTTCATGGCAAGTGCACTCTTCTGCTTTCCACTTTTCCATCCCAAACCACACCCAACACACGTACCACCACTGCACCTCCACACCTAACACAGAGCAGCCACAACCCTGATGCCTTCCCTGAAGGTGACTGGCTTCATTTACAGTGTCAGTCAAAAAAGAAAACAGCAGCATGAAACCAAAGGTGAATTCCAACCACATGTAAGTAACTTTCTGGCATTTTGTTTCATTAGAACTGCACACAATCTCTTACGGAGTTATACCGTAGCCCAGCCATATGGGCCTGCCCATTACTGACCTCTAACTCTGACACAACTTCCACAACATCGCCTGAGTCACAGCTGCTCCCCCAGTTCTGCACTACTCCACAGAAACAGAGGAAAGGGGGGAAGGATCGGGGGCTGGCTTGGGCAGGCACCCGGACAAGGACAAGAAGGCAGTCACCACCAGTATATTTGCATTATGCATTACAATTCTAAAAAACACACTCGCACTTGTGCATTATCCCATGTGGTAAGAGGGATTATGATCCTTGCTTTCGATGAGAAAACTGAGCCACAGAAAGCCTAAGCTACTGAAAAGAGGTCACAGTGAGTAACTGCCATTGGCCAGGACCCCAGGCGGCTTCCGCTGATTCATGTCCCAGCCTTTCTCAGACCCACATGGATTCTTTTCAAACAGGAGCATCAGAGTGACTGTCCTCTGGTTACAGCCCCTCTTCCCAACCTCTTTATATTTTGCATAATGGAGAGGTATACAACATATTTCCTCTAATAAAAAGTTTTTGACTGTTAAAAAAAAAGTTTGAAAAGCCACCCACCTAAATATTATATTACATGTTCTAATCTCATCTATGATTTAAAGCTGAGGTTCTTAAAGTAGTTCATTCCCGCATTATCACCTGGGAACTAGCCAGAAATGCTAACATTTGGGAGCTCCACCTGGCCCTACTGAATCAGAATCTCTCAAGGCAGGGGTAGGGCCCAGCAACCTGTGTCTTAACAGGCCCTGCAGGTGATCCAAATGCACACCAGAGTCTGAGAACTCAAAATTTGTGGTTTAGAATTGAGGCTGCATCGGGGCTGAAATACTTTGAATTTCTTTTACGTATTATTACATATCATGTTTAGCTCATAAATTCATGGATTTAATGTTTTCACCCACTCTTTTTTTTTTAAAGATTCTATTGATCGGTCAGAGAGACAGAGCATGAGCAGGGTGAAGCAGGCAGAGCGAAAAGCAGGCTCCCCACTGAGCAAGGAGCCCAATGCGGGACTCGATCCCAGGACCCTGAGATCATGACCTGAGCAAAGGTAGATGCTTAACTGAGCCACTTACGTGTCCCTCACCTACACTTCTTAAATCAGAAGTTATTACTATATCTTAAAAATGGGGGGCACCTGAGTGGCTTAGTGGGTTAAGCCTCTGCCTTCAGCTCAGGTCATGATCCCAGGGTCCTGGGATCGAGCCCCACATAGGGCTCTCTGCTCAGCAGGGAGCCTGCTTCCCTGTCTCTCTGCCTGCCTCTCTGTCTACTTGTGATCCCTGTCTGTCAAATAAATAAATAAACTCTTTTAAAAAAAAATGGTTACCACACACACACACACACACACACACTCTCTCTCTCTCTCTCTCTTTTCCTATGATAACCATATAAATGTACTTCTTCCTTTCATCTCTTGTCCTAAATAATCTAATTACTTTCCAACTCATCTTACTGCTTCTAGACTCCAATCTTTTCATTCCTGTCCTGCATCTTGCTGCATAACTATCTTCACGAAATACCCATTTCATCATGTCCCTGTCTTGTGACAGGAGTCATTTGCACTGACTCATGACATTCCAAAAGGTTAAAATCCAACATCCCTGTCCAAGCACCCACTCCTCCCAAGCCTGCATTTCCAGACTTCCCTTGGCTCCCATCGCAGTCTGTCAGTCCTTCCAGACAGTTCTCAACACCACATCTGGGCCTTCAACTGCTCTCCTCACTGAGAAACCCAATCACTAGGATCAGTGCCTGAGACAGAGTAAAGACTCAATAAATATCAGTTCTGTGAATTAGTTAACCCTTAAGTTTTTTTTTCATTCAATTTCACACCTGGAACACTTTCATCCCCACAGCTCCAACTACGAGACTTGTATTTGTCCTCTCAAATCGAGATCAGAAACCACCTCCTCTGGGAAATGCACTCCAACCTGCAAGTATTTATCTAGACCACATATTTGTGCTGTTTGTTTATCTCTAGTTAAGTTCCTTGACGGCAGGAACCATCATCTTTTTTTTTTCTTTTTGCATGGAACAAAGAACAATGCACCATGTTGTGTAAGTAATGTATAAAAAATAAAGGTAATAACCCTGTTAGATAAGAGAAAAAATTTAAACAAGAGCTCCTCAGAGACTACAGTCAACAAACACAGACTTGTACTCTCCTAACTGCCAAAAGAAATGCCACGGGCATGCCGTGCCATGTCAGGACCAAGAGCCCCCATTCACACTGTATCTTCCAACTCCCAGAGCTGGCTCTAGACATTCACACTGTATCTTCTGACTCCCAGAGCTGGCTCTAGACATTCACACTGTATCTTCTGACTCCCAGAGCCGGCTCTAGACATTCACACTGTATCTTCTGACTCCCAGAGCTGGCTCTAGA